>NC_141045.1:30392500-30550000 GCF_052040795.2 Danio rerio | reverse complement strand
CGTCGTATCGTGACAGTTTCGACAACACCCCATCTAAAACAGCTGCAAACTAGTACCAAAAAAAAAAAATCAATGTTTGCGTGACAGACACGAATGCAACAATGAACAATTAAGGCTGAAGTAACCTTCGCTGGAAATCTAACAATATGCTGGAACACTCTGTATGTAACGTTTCACGAGTCACGAGTGAAGGCCGGCTGAGGAGAATGCTCAAAAGCCAAATCTCAATGTTGTGAAAAGAACCCAAACAATGGTTGTACCTTCGAGACCAAGGAGGAGATCATTTCCTTAAAGGCCTCATCGATTAGGACATCGATTTTGGAGTGGTACTGCTGCTGCGGGACAAGAAAAGGAGAAACATCAACAAACACCATGGCTAAACGCGGATCAACGCGAGGCAATCCTAAAAGAACAACACCCTCACAAAGACATATTTCGGGAGAGGGAAAAATCCTCCCTGTGCAATAGGGCTGAGTTAAGCAGCTATTAGGCCTATTATGCCAATGAATGGCATTCCTGTTCTCGTTTAGGGCAAAGGAATTTGAAGGATACTTTTTTGTGCGGGCCACAATTAGGGCAGCCTTGTGTTTTTCTAAAGAACCCGTCCAGCTGCGGCGACCAAAGGCTCACACTACATTCAATTAATCCGCCATTTCATGTCTGATAAGTCTTATTCACCTATTTTGTGGAGGAGAGAGGAGAAAACGAGGGCTCAGGGGGAGAGAGAGAGAGAGAACGCATCCATTTGGACGCTGAATAGATGCCTTTGCTGCATGTGCAGCAAGAAGGAGTTCATCTCTGCCAACAATGGGCATTCACAGCGAATCTAAAGGACACCCAAATTAAAAATTTCAATCAACAATGCGTGCAGATCGGTGACAAATTGAGGGTGCTAAGAGGTCACTGTCAGCAGCCCTAATTTTCTTTTCACCCTTTTTTTTCCCTGCGCGCAAAATGGCAGTTTTTTTTTTTTTCATAAATGGCATTATAGGAGAATCTTGAGGACTTTTTACCTCAATTAACACTTCCATGTTTGCTTTTTCTGCGGCTAAACGGCGAGGGCTCTCTTCTTTTTTTTTTTGCATTAGCGACGATTAAATAGGGAGGTCTTTACCGTGTGTGTGAAAACCAAAAGAACAATAATTTCTTTTGAAAACATTTATCTGGTAGCCATCCACTTCAGAGTCACTTCAGCGAGATGGCGGCTTATAAAGCGTAACCTTGTATTTTGAAATAAAGCGGCAGGCAAACTCGGGTAAAATAATCTTTTCTTTGTTTTGAAATAAAGTCTTTCACGAACACGCCGACACGCACCGATGGCCATTAAATTCAATACCGTGTGAAGGAAAATCAGTTGAGCGTTTAGAAATACCTTTTAACCCAATACTAAGAAGTAAGTGGAAATAAAAGTGGCGGTTGCTCTGCTGTTAGACTATCTCGCCGCACAAGGCCACATACTTTAAGTGTCACTGCCAGAGAAAATTCATCTCTCTTTTTTTCCCCGCGCAAAGTTAGCACCAGTTTTTGTTTTGTTAGGACTGGAAAAGAGTAGTAGCGACAATGACTGCGATATTCAGAAGAGAGGCAAGATCTGAACTACACAAACAAATAGTTTACTTCTATTTCAGAAGCATTCATACATATAAATGTGCACTGATGTGAAGATGAGAAAGAAATACGAATGTGATCAAATTCGAGCTGTTGTTTATAAATCGGAATCATTTGAAGCGGTAACTGATTTGGTTATATTAAAATAACACCGACAAGAGATTCCAGTCATTTTTGATATTTTAAGAATGTAGTGTTGTTGTTTTTGTCCTTATAATTGAAGCCAATGTTTTGTTTTTCTTTCAAGAGTCACACAGAAGAAAGTCATACAGGTTTGGAATGACATGAGGGTGAGTTAATGATGAACAAATATTCACTTCTTTTGATTGTTAATTGCACACTTTGGATTTTGTCCTATTTGAATGCAAGTAAGTTTGGTAGAATGGACACTTACCCACTGTTGGTCAACCTTGGGTTCATGCAATAACGTGCAGGACATGTGGGGATGAGTGGGGGAAAAAAAAAGACAATAAATAAAAAGAAAAGAAAAAAAGCAGTTGAATGAAAAGTAATCTCAGAGCTGGTTAATGGACAGCCATCAGATAAATAAAACATCGTTTTAAATAAAACATGATTTTAAACATTAATTAGCTCAAATTGAACTAGACGATAAACAAAGGCAATGCGAAACCTGCTCATTTCACAAGTGAAATGAGATTTACAGTAAATTACAAAATAAAAAAAAACAAGCAAACTGCCAGTTTAATGTCTGAAGAACAAATTATTGTGACCAAATGAAAGTGCAACCTAGCATTCCACTTACTGCAAACTATGAAGCTTTACTCTGAGAGAGAGAGAAAAAATCTGAATCATTTTCTTTATTTATTTGCAGCTCGAAACGGTCTGAACAATCCGAATTTTAAAAAGCAGTTTGAAATGAGATGAATGATTAGATTTCTGTGTCAAATGAATAGGTCATTACGTTTTCAAGTACATTTTTCTTTTGAGTACTACACATTCGGACACTATTTTGCTACTACATACAGTGCATCCGGAAAGTATTCATAGCGCTTCACTTTTTCCACATTAATTTATGCTACAGCCTTATTCCAAAATGGAGTAAATTAATTTGTTTCCTCAAAATTCTACACACAATACCCTATGATGACATTGTGAAAAAAATATACATTTTAAATTGTTGCAAATTTATTAAAAATAAAAAACCTGAAAAATCACATGTACATGTATTCACAGCCTTTGCAGTGAAGCTCGAAATTGAGCTCAGGTACATTCTGGTACATTCTTGAGATGTTTCAGCAGCTTAACTGGGGTTCACCTGTAGTAAATTCAGTTGATTGAACATGATTTAAAAAGGCACACACCTGTCTATATAAGGTCCCAGGGTTGACAGTGCATGTCAAAGCACAAACCAAGCATGAAGACAAAGGAATTGTCTGTAGACCTCCAAGACAGGATTGTCTAGGAGCACAAGGCTGGGGAAGGTTACAGAAAAATGCCTGCTGCTCTGAATGTTCCAATGAGCACAGTGGCCTCCATCATTCGTAAGATGTATGGAACTACCGGGACTGAGTGATCGGGGGAGAAGGGCCTTAGTCAGGGAGGTGATCAATAACCAGATGGTCACTCTGTCTGAGCTCCAGCGTTCTTCTGTGGAGAGAGGAGAACCTTACAGAAGAACAATCATACGTGCAGCAATCCACCAATCAGGCCTGTATGGTAAAGCGGCCAGACTGAAGCCATTCCGAAATTTGCCAAAAGGCATCTGAAGGACTCTCAGACCATAAGAAACAAAATTCTCTGGTCTGATGAGACTAAAATTGAACTCTGTGGAGTGAATGCCAGGTGTTACGTTTGGAGAAAAACCAAGCAACGCTCATCTCCAGGCTAATACCATCTCTACAGTGAAGCATGTTGGTGGCAGCATCATGCTGTGGGGATGTTTTTCAGCAGCAGGAACTGAAAGAATAGTCAGGATAGAGGAAAAGATGAATGCAGCAAAGCATCCTGAATGAGAACCTGCTTCAGAGTGCTCTTGATCTCAGACTGGGGCAATAGTTCATCTTCCGGCAGGACAACGACCCAAAGCACACTTCCAAAATATAAATAGAGTGGCTTCACAACAACTTGGTGAATGTCCTTGCGTGGCCCAGCAAGAGCCCATACCTATATCCTATTGAAAATCTTTGGAGAGATCTGAAAATGGCTGTACACTATCGCTTACGATCAAAAGAAAATTGGCACACTGTCATTTTAGCTCTCAAAAGTCCTTTAATATCACAACGTTTCGACCTACTTGGATAATCCAACCTGATAGAGGAATGGGCAAAAATTCCCAAAGACAGGTGTGCCAAGCTTGTGGAATCATATTCAAAAAGACCTAAGGGTGTAATTGAATGAAATGAATTTGCAACAATTAAAAATATATTTTTACACAATGTCATTATGGGCTATTGTGTGTAGAATTTTGAGGAAATAAATGAATTTAATTCAATGTTTAATAAGGCAGTAACATAGCAAAATGTGAAAAAGTGAAGCGCTATGAATACTTTCCAGATGCACTGTAGTATGGACTTACTGTACTGTATGTGATTTCGGATGCAGTGATTGACTCTTGCCTGATTATTCAGATTGCGACTAGTCATGTTTATCTATTTTTGTTGTACGATATATTGCACCAAAATACACAGCGGCTCCTTGTTATTTGCAGGAGTTATGGTCTGAAAATATCCTGCAGTAGTTGAAATCTGCAAAGTAGTCAGCTTAATTTTTACAGTAAAACTCCTTAGTAAGGCTATAAAACCCCACACTACACACTTAATGCACTTTTTTCAGACAGGCATTAACATTTTGACACTTTTCTCTCATTTAAACACTCTCAAAGTTCAAACTTTAGTAATAAAAAAAAAAAAAAAGAGTAAAAAGAAATCAAAGATGAAAATCTGTGGTCAGATTTTTTATCTCGTCAAACATTTATTGCATTATATTTGCGAATAATGTTGGCTTCCACCATAATGTTCTTTTTCCTGCAGTCACTGATCAACAAAACTAAAGCAGTCCCCATCCTAAAGTGGGTCGCACATCGGATTTGCTGCACACAAGACAGTTGGAAGTAATATACACCGGATGTGCACACTCACATGTCAATTAAATTAAAGTTATAGAGAGTATAACTCAATTGTATTGAGATCCATATTATATTACCACAATTTTTTCAGTTCATTTTATGCCACTCATTATATAATGCCAGAGTGACAATATAATATCATCACAACGCAAGTATACTCTTCCAAAGAACACATTATATTTTAATTTAACAATGAAATAATCAGGCAGTGGAATCAGAATGTGAAAACACATATCCTAAATAATTAATAATACATGTTAACAAAAAAGTGCAAGGTAAAAAGTAACAGAGGCTTTAGTATCTGCTACCAGATCTATTTTATTTTGTCAGACATCCACATGAAAATATACTGTAGTAATTTATAGTATATACTATAATGTTTAACTATGCTCACACTGACAACTCAAGTAGAGATAGAGAGGTTCTGCAATCAGCTGAAATGTTGCTAGAACTGTTTTTTTATGTATGGGCAATATACAGTATATTGCATCACCAAAAATGACAGAGGACATGTCCATGTGTTGTGTGATACATCTATATATTGATTATTATTGACATACTATTGACAGGCCTTGTCATATTTTGGATGAATTATGCTTGAATGAGAAATATGAGCTTTCACAGAGTTTTCAGTAATCAGTGTTGGGCAAGCTACTTGGAAAAGTGTAGTGAGCTAAGCTATTAGTTACTCTAATTAAAATGTAGCTTAACTACACTAAAAGCTACCCCTTGGAAAATGTAGCAAGCTAAGCTAAAAACTACATGGCAAAAGTAGCTTAGCTACATATGAAGCCTTTTTTTCCATTTTTAAATCAAAGCAACTTCAATCTAAGTTAGTTCTGTCTTGCTAAATAATAAAACTGCTAACGAAACATATGTGGCATAATTGTTAAATTCAATTATTAACTGCAAATAATATGCTGTTCCAAAGAGAAAGAAATTTTGCTAGACAGCAAAAGCAAAATATTTCAATAAATCCTGTGTTACAAATTTAAAATACTACAGTAATGTATAGTAAAGGGAAATATATAGGGAAGTGTATATAAGTTATTGTATTACGATGGTTTGTTCTGTTGACTATCGAAAAAAAATACAACTTAAAGGTACTAATAATTTTTTATAAATTATTTTTAAAAATTTAAAACTGCTTTTATTCTAGCTGAAATAAAGTAAATAAGACTTAATACAGAAGAAAAAATATTATCAGACATACTGTGAACATTTCCTTGCCCTGTTATATATTATTTGGAAAATATTTTAAAAAGTTAATTAAATTTAAAAAGGGGGCTAATAATAATAGACTTCAACTGTACATACTGTACAACAGATTTACAACTCTGTCAATTACTTATACTATATAATATAGTATTATTAGTAACTGTTGTGAACTAATAGTAATTATTATAGTATACTTTAGCTTTTACTACAGTAAAAATATATATGTATTGCAACTGTAAAAGTACCACATAGGGCTGCACGATTCTAGCAAAAATGTGAATCACAATTTTTTTTTGCTCAAAATCAAGATCACGATTTTTTTCACAATTCTGTAAATGTAAAATAAAGGTTAATATGATTAGCCTATTATTATTGTTCATTCTCAAACATATGGTAAAACAACAATAATAATATTAGGCCTATGTGTAGGTCAACTGTTGCTTAAAATACTCAATTTTGTATTGTCATTATGCTGGACTTGAACAGACTTTCAATATGTCCTGGTTGTAAATTAACAGTAAAATGATGACATCAGAATACAGCTATTCATAATTATAAAGTTGAATTATTATGCTTGAGACATGTGCTTGTCATCTGTTATTGACAGCATTAATTGACCATTTGTTTTCACTGGTAAAATTAGAATTTTGTCATTATCAGATTCCTTCTTGCATTATATTCAACATTATATATAGGCTAGGGTTGTTATACTGACACAGTAAACATTTATTTTCATGCACAACATTTTGTGTTTGCAGTGAAAGAAAAAAACATATCAAATGCTTGTCGTAATCATAACTCTAAAATGCCGTACGATCATTTAAACGATGTGAGCACAGGTTTTACTTTCACTTCCGAGTGCGGATCATGGTCGCCGTCACTGTGAGAAAAAAACAGATACATGCAAATCAAACCTTCCACACGGCCCTCAAACGATCGCTCTGTGCAACAAACTGAACGTTATTCACATTTTCATTACCTGTTATTTAAAGCCTATGTAGTTTGTGTTCATTAAAGTAGGTGTCATGCGTGCACAGACGCATTCTCGGTAGTCAAACAGCTTGTGGTCAGCTCACGTGTGATTTCGCGGCCACGAATACATCATTATTTGAAGACAGAAATTACATTTCTGGATGAATTATACCTTATAAATACAGTATGTGACATAGGTTCTCTCCTGACCTTGAAAATATAATTGGCTGAATCGTAGAAAAGCTGAATTAAGATCGAGTGTAGGGTCAAATCGAGATCGTCATCTTTTTTCAAAAAATCGTGCAGCCCTAGTACCACAGCAAATTAATTAAATTACTTCTCTATATTGTTAAAAAAATACTATAGTAATTTAAATGTTTTAAATATTAGACTTACATTAAATTACTATTATTTTTCAGGTATGTGCACTTGGGCAAATTTAAAATCAATTAAACTCTAACAAGAGCACAGCATCAGAATTAACTTTAGGACATGTACTCCGAGATATGGTCCAGCTTAATTAAATAATTCCTCTACAGTCATCTTTCCATCAAGCAAGTTTCTCCTGCCAGCCCAATGATTGATTGGCGACGTCAATGATCAGAGTGAGAGGTGGCAGTAGCTCACCAAAAAGTTTTCAACCACCGTAAAACACGAAAAAGAAGAATTCATTCTCACTATCATATGGATATCCTTGCATTTGCCAGATACCAACTTCACAGCTCTGTGAATGGCGGCGGCATCACTTAATGATCCGTGATCGGTAAATGTAGCTTGTGTGAACGCTACTGCTCTACTTGATTAAAATAATAGCTTCGCTACTGAAAAACTATTTGATTTAGAAAGTAGCGACAGTACCACCATACTATTGAGAAATGTAGTTAAGCTAGTAGCATCACTACTTGTAGCAACGCTATTGTCCAACATTGTCGGTAACTAACAGTTTATAAAAAAAGCTCTCTTTTCAAAAAAGACGGAGCTACAAATGCTTATGCATTATTGGTAGATTCAAAACAGGACTAACTAACTAACGTTATTTTTGCGAAAATCTGAAAATGTTAACTACAAAAAAAGTGGCTCAATAGGTAGTGGAGAATATGGTGTTCATTTGTGCATCCTAACACTCAACATTTATTATACCTCTTAGTTACTGACATTATCTTTGGCAGATACAATGTAAAACTGTAAACTGTACAATGTAAAACAATGTAAACTCTAATGGCAGATGGCTGCTACTCACTGAGACTGTCTATGCTAATGAGGAAGAGAAAACATCGCAAATGGGCAAGACTTTGTCAATAAAAAAGGGACTATAGCCCCTTTCACACATACAGACAACAGGTCCTTTTTTGAAAATACCGATAAACTAGTTCTGGCAATTTCCGGAAAGAGAAGTTGTAACATTACTGGTAATTTGTCGAAATGCTGCGCTGTGTGAACGCAGAAGGAAGATTGCAGGAAAGAGCGAGTACATGTCTAAAACGTGCTGAAGTGAGACGTCTACTTTAGCCAATCAGAACAGTCAGACGCATTCATGTCCGCGCGGTTTATGAAAATAAAAGCCTGACACATTTAGCTGCTCGATGTTAGTCAGATAACGTTTCTTCTTAATGCCAACTGTGTAAATAATTATCGATAAGATGCTTTTGATAAGCCGTTGTTTGTTTACCTTCAAGCTCTGCTTCCTTCAGTTTGGTGTGTCGCGTGTGCCCATGAAGGAGCTGGTGAGCACTAGCACACACACATATCACGTACATCTCGACATACTAAAGAGTTCCTCTATATGTTTTCATCGAAGTTGTTCACAATACTTATCCATCCACAGAGTTTGTAATGTAGTCAAATGTTTACAAATACAAGCGCAGCTTTAGAGCTCATTTCTGGTTTATGAAGTCAAAATTTACCGGTATTTTGGAATGGATGTGTGTATGCTCTTTTCCGGAAAAATTCCGTAACGTTCTCATCTGTGTGAATCGTTCCAAAAATTTGCCGGATATTTACCGATATCATTGCATGAAAGGGGCTAATGTCAATTAAAGGGAGAATATCAAAGTGTTTCTGCAAACACAAACAGTTTTTATGAAGTGTGATTATAAAAAAATTAATTAATTGATTTAAACCATTAGAGGCTGGCTAAATTCACAAACTCTTACCACACAACTGTGCTTAAACCCGTTTTAAAAGTGATTTTTGCATAATAGGTCCCCTTAAGAATCAGAAGATCTGCTGTTCTCCATAGAGAAGATTACACAATGAACTGAATTCAGTTCACTCCAGGTTGTGTCTGAACAGCTTAGTCGTATTATTTTCTCCCATTAATGTATTTTTTGTTGCAGTGACTACATCTTTAATGATCTGCTAAGTAAAATGTTCTCAATATTCACACAGAGATTAAAAAAAAAGTGCCCGTCAAACTACAGAGTTATTAATGTCATGCAAATTAGAAGCTACAGTAACACTTCAGGTTCAGGTCACAATTCATCCTATTAACTACTGGCTTATTGCCTGACTATTATTAAGATATTAACTGTTCATTAGTAGTTATACATTTGATCTAATTCTGCATCCCTAATCCAAAACCCAAATTCTACCTTACTAACTATTAATAAAGAGCTAACTAGTTGTATATTAAACTAGTAGTGTTAGTTCCATGAATTGTGACCTAAACTAAAGAGTTACTGAAGCCGCTAATGACTTGGCTTGTTTGAAATGAAAATGGCAGTTCTAGGTGTCGAGAGCTCTGTGGAAGTTTGGCTTCAGCTTGATCACATTCTCTGCGGCATAAGACTTTGTGTCAAGACTTATCTCCAGGCAGAATATAAAGCTGTAACAATATCGGCCAAAGACATGAAACACTTCACACCAACCAATAACACTGGTGACAGTTAAACTCAAAAGCAAGTTTGAAGCATAAAAAGAGATCTTGTGCTGTAATTCAATGTTGTTAATCTAGCTGTCACCTCCTTGCTGTCAGCTGAACAGTGAGAAGATGCTTTAAGAGATGTACTGTATGATATGGATGTGTCTGGCTGGAAAGGATTGTGACGTACCTCCTGACCTTGGTCAAGAACACAAAGCTTGGAGCACTGCTTCTTGGCATCCATGAGAACATTGAACATTGTGCACACAGACAAGGCGACGCGGAAATCTGTGGACTTGCAAGACTTCTGCATTTTCGAGTCAAAAGCAGCTTTGGTCCTAAATAACAGAGATAGCAGAGACATCAGTTACATGAAGACCTGTCCTTGAATGGAGTCCTTAGTGGATTAGTTTACTTTCAAATTGAAAACGTACTGATAATTGACTCTTCTCCTCATCATTCAAAAAGTTCATTTCATTCTTTCATTTAATTTAAAGGAATAGTCGTCATTTACACACTTGTTCAAACCCTATTTGGGTTTCTTTCTTCCGTTGAACATAAAAGAAAATACTTTTAAGAAGATGGTCATTGACTTTCATAGTAATTTTTTCCTTAATGTGGAAGTCAATGGGTGCCACCAACCAGCATTTTTCAAAATATCTTCTTTTGCGACTTCATAAAGCCCCAGTCAGATCACATGAGTTTGACATTTTGATTTTGGCATGATTTCCTTGACGTAGGATGTTGTGGGAATTTGTAAATGACAAATGGGCGTCGTGACACAAGATTCAAAAGTTTTTTGCAGCATAGTTCACGGCAACTGATACCAAGCATGTAACGCCTCACAACACCATTAGAGAAAGTCTAGCATGTTTAATTTTTTTCTCGATCTTTACGAGTACCATCATGTGGGTGACAATGCAATAGCATCAAGTAATTGCTCAGTTATCTCAGCGAGTACTGCCATTAATGCGCTGGTCAGGTAATCAACAAATAATAATAATTATTAGTTATACAAAGTTTATCAAATTTTCAAAAATATTAAGGTGTTTTAAGCAATTTTATCTGACAGATTGGCACAAATATACAAACATCTCCATTCTCACAACGAGTTCTCTCATCCTTGCAACAGAGTTTGTTCTTCTGAGGTAATCTGGAAACATGTTCAGTGCTGAATACATTTTAAAAGCATTTCCTGCTTATTCAAATTTGTCATTAGTGAAAACAGTTTAATAAAAGTCGCAATTTGTGTTTTAGCACATATAGCGGACTTGTCTTCACCTCAAATGTTATTCGTTATTCTTGTTTGTAGATAACTGACCAAAAAAAGATACATTAACATTAAGATAAAAATTATACCAAACAAAATTCCTTTCAAAAATAATTTTTTTCCCCCCAAGAAAAATATATGAATTATATTTGTATTTGTGTCCATCCACTACTCAACTATATAGGTGGATGATTTGATTCGCTCTCTAGAAAATAAGGATTTAATGAATGCTTCACTGTGATTTTTGTATCACAAACCTCAGTTATATATTTTCAATTTATTTAATATGTCATTATTTTAAAGATTCTCTTTTGAGCACCTGAATTTTCCTTGCTGCTGCTGATGTGCTTACATTTTTTCCATCTCACTCGCGGCAAATTCAGGCAAGGGAGTGTTTATTAAGCAACCCTGGCAGAAAAATATACATTTAGATTTCAAAGAAAATATCTTAATAATAAAAAGAAATCACAAGTTCGATCCTATCCATGTCGTAAGGAATGCCCTTAAATAATGTAGTTTTAGTTTTTAGCAGGCATCATTGTTTATTGAGATTGAAATAAGATAAAAAAATGAAATTGAGATAATAAATATAGTTATAGCAACACTTGTGACTGCTTTGTAAAATAACGCATGTAGTAAACATCACAGGATGACTGATTGTGAGGGAACGTGTAGTCTGGCATATTTGTTATCCACGACAAATTGCATCTGACATAGTGACTTTCATAAATGACAATAAAAATCATTTGATCTGACTGGGGCTTAAAGGTTTAAAACCACAAAAGGTTGAACTATCCCTTTAAGATTTGAAAGAAAACATGGAGGATATTTTCCCTATGTAGCAGATGTTTCAATGCAGCTTAAAAAGAGGCTTTACATGATAACAAATGAGAAATAAGCGTCTAAAATCTAGCAAATGATAGAGACAGAACACATTTAGACCACGCCCCATCCCATGCCGGGACAATACAACTTGCTCCATTGAATTTGTATTGTGGAAAGTTCCTTGTTATTTCTGACCGATAAAAAAAATTAAGTTGACAAGTTAAAAATCCAGAACCAAGTTTTCATAACCTGTAGACCCTGTAAAACAAATGTTTAAGGACACAAAGTTAGAGCGCTAAAACATTAGAAAAGTAAGGTTTGCCCACTGGGAGAAAACCAATACAGACTGATTCTAAAAATGTAGCCCTAGTTACATTTCTGGAGATCACTAATTATGTAGCCAGAAGTACGTATGACTGCATTTCATCTTTAAAACGAATGATACGGGGCGGTATGACGTCATTGATTTTTAGTGCTTAACAGCCTACTGCTTACCTCCACGTGAATGGCTTTCTCGCTGTTACCAGTTTGTCCAGTTAGCATAGAGGAGCTGACCACGACAACGGGGTTCGAGCACAGTGAAGAATGGTTGCAGAAATCGGTTAAGACAAAAACAGAAGCCAAAAAATAAAATAAACAAGTAAATAACAGAGTGAGAATGTGGTAGAATCTGAAAACTTGGTAAAAAAGGTGAAGTCTTTTATTTTTCTGGATTGTTTTGGAAAACACTATTGGTTGGGTTTAGTGAAGGAGGAGGGTGGGTCAGTCGATAGGTCAGTCAATCAATCAGTCAACAGTGGCTTCTGGTGGATTTACATGAGAACAGCAGGCAAGAATGGCACTGGCGAGAGAAATTTGAGATCTGAAAAAGTATACAGAGCAGCCTCTGGTGTATTCGCAAAAACAAAAACTGCCAAAAAAAAAAAAAAATAGCTTCTATTTGACACTCTCCAGAAATGTATATAGCGGTACATTTTCAGAATAAGCCTGGGTTGGAGGAAACATAAACAGGAACATTTATCATAATGCCTAAAAGCTATTAGACAACAATACATAAATAAAATCCAGAAATAAGTTTTTACGAATTGGTAAGGCCAGCCTTCAAGGAGACAGAAATAACTATTAATTCTCTAATGCAAGTCATTGCGCTCTGCATTTGTGTCTTTAAACATTATTTTTAAAATCTTAAATTTAAAATCTTGTTTCTAGATTTTTTCAGTTCTCTACTAAACATTTTGTTGCATAGCAACTTTTAGACAATATTTTATTCATTTTTATGTGTCAAAAGATAAAAAGAGGCACTCTCATGCAATACAAAGTCAATGGAGCGAGTTGAATTGGCCACCACCTCCCCCTACCCCCCACCCCCATAGGGCCGTGACGTAAATCTGCTTTGTCTTTAGGAAAAATTTTCTTTATGACCAATAATTGGTCATATATCACACATTAAAGTGAATTTTATATAAAATCATGGTGTACACAACAGTCTCTGGACTTTCTGCATGCCAGACATCAATATTTTTAACAATTTATAAAAAAAAATCACTTTCTGGCCTTGGATTTTAAGGCATATATATATATATATATATATATATATATATATATATATATATATATATATATATATATATATATATATATTGCGACCGTGATTTTCGAAAGTATTACATCGCTTTATAAACATTTATTATTACCATTTGTTGAGTCTCCACATACAGTTTGATAGAGCGCTTAGACCCTGAAGCCTGTTCGCGTGACGTCACACTTAACAAGCAGATAGTTTTCCATTCTGTCTGTATTGTTCAACATGTAACTTTTAGACATTGTTTTTCATTTCTTTTTTATTCGTCAGAATTGACAATGAGGCACCCTCCCGCAATACAAAGTCAATGGAGCGGTTTGGATTGTTTTCCCCCAGTGGGCGTGGTTTTCAGATTATAACGCAGTGGGCTCTCTTCCTGTTGGTAACTTTAGACTCTCATTCTTCACCTGGCATTATGTTACACAGCACTAAAACTGTAGTTTGGAAATTCAGACTGTTATGCAATATATAAGTCCACTGTATAGAGAAAAATCATGATTGTTTTCTTCCAAAAACTATTTTTAGACTGAAGAACAGAGAAATGAACATCTTGGATGACTGCAAGTGAACTGATCCTTTAAAGAGCCAACCTTTTGACACAGGCCTCCATCATGTCGCTAGCCATCAGTTTAAGCCTCTGCTCCAGATGTTTGGCAAACTCTGGCTCTGGCCAATGCAGGTCCATGACGAACATCTGAAGAGCATCCAGCTTCCAAAACAGATCTTCTGATGTGGCCGAACCATTACTGGAGAAGACAGAAACATTCACATGCTTAGCTCATAATAGACAATTTTTTTAAACTGCAAAATACACTACATTACAAATCTAGAACTTTAAAACTGGGTCAAATGAGTGCATATCTTTATTATACTAATGAATCATTTTTGATTATTATTGTTTTTAATCTTAATATCTCAATACATGATAGCATGTTATTATAATTTATAACTAAATCAAACAAAAACATATATATACCAGTGGTCAAATCCAAAATAGCTTTTATGGCCAGGACCATTTAATAAAACTCATTAATAAGTATCTTAAATTAGAAATTGTTATAGATATTAATGAATAAAAATTAAATAAACACTCATACAGGTTTTTCTTAAGAGCTTTGGACTGAAAAATACAGTACAAATCTAAACTTTAAAGACAAGAGTGTTGATTTAGACTAGTGTAATATCGCTATGCAAACCAGTACCTAATGTGTATTGAGCTTAAAACATATATGACGATGGTTTTGTGCCACATTTAGTTATTTAAAAAGACTTAATCGAATAATATATTGTATTGTTGGTCATATCACTTGTAATACGTTAATAAAGCTATGATGTTGGAACTACAAGGTTACTGTATATGATGGAAGCCAGAAAAGGAATAACGAATATAGAGTATTTAGCCTGGAATTAATCATCATTTATTGGGCGAAGAACTATTTATGGTAACTGTATTGATTACAATATCATCTTTATATTTTTAATATTACAAAATAATTTTTATTTTCAAAACAGTGCAAAAGTCTTGTAATTACCCCAGTAACATGTCAGTTTTTGAAGAGTATTTATTGAGAGGCTTTTAAAGGGTTAAGGTGTTTTCATACTTCACATTTTTTAGGGTCTGAACATTTTTTTTATTTATTTCTTTTTTTGAGTTTGAATGTTCAGTTGTTATAAGTTATTATGAAGGTTATAATGTATATAATTTTACTTTTACTTTCAAGTTATACTTATGACTCAATCTTATTTAAATCATATATTGTTATATCATTAAACATTTTTAAAACATGAATTGTAACATTATACTATACTAATTCTATTATTAATAATAATATTATATTGTAACATTATGCTTTAATTTTACATTTTATATGTTGTTATTATTATCCACATTTTTTATATGCAGCATATAACACAGGTGATAACAGTAACACCATATGATGCAAACACACCTTAAACCTTGTGTATTGTTCAAATTGACCACCCTTTCGTTATGTTAGTGGCTGATTTTGCCCCATTGACTTCTATTGTAACAACATTTTTTGATTGCAAAGTCATGCCACCATACATTCTTGACTGTTGTTGGTTTTCTGTTGGGAATAATGCGCATTAAGAGAGAAAAAAAACTTTTCTCAACAGGGAAAACCACCAACAATCAACAACGCATGATTTTATGGTGTCATGGCTTCGTAATCAAAAAAATGTTGTTATAATGGAAGTCAATAAGAGCAAAAACAGTCACGAACATAACTAAAGTGTGGTAAATCTGCCCAGACTGCAATATTTTATTCCCAAAATATGTGTCAAAATAAGATTTGTCATCAAAAAACATTCACAGAGCACGTTGCGGACAAACTAAGCCTCAATATCTCCCCAATATTGAAATAATCCCACTCCCTATTACGGCACTATCATTCAATTATTCATTCATTTTCTTTTCGGCTTAGTCCCTTTATTAATCTGGGGTTGCCATAGCGGAATGAACGGCCAACTTATCCAGTATATGTTTTATGATTTAGCCTACCCAATTCACCTGTACTGCATGTCTTTGGACTTGTGGGGGAAATCGGAGCACCCAGAGTAAACCCACACGAACACGGGGAGAACATGCCGAGGCTCAAACCAGCAAACTTCTTGCTGTGAGGCGAGAGCGCTACCCACTGCAGCACCGCGTCACCATTACAGCACTTTTTACATGTAAAATGCAAATAGTTTAAATTTAAAAAAAAGACATCCTCAATAAACAGTTAAGTTGTCCCAAGTTTAAAAAATAGGTAGTCAAAGGACTAATCAGTAATCAGCACAAAAATACTGTAATATCAGTTTCTTCTGCATCCAGCAGACTGAAATGCCTCAGACACAGAGCAGCTTCTCCTGCTGTTGTGTGTGGACTCCAGTGGGTTTGAAGGGGCTCAAGAGATCTCCAAGACAGACAGATGGAGTGACATCAACCGCAGTCGACACGGCAACGCACAGTTTAGGCCTCATGAATGTGCGGCGCAACAACAACAAGCAAAAAAAAAAAGCCACTCGTTCTTCTCGCTGTTAAAAGACTGTTACCTTCACAAGTGGCGGTCCGGGAAAATAAATTGCTTGGCAAAGTCCGCTGTGCAATTAAAAGGGGCGAGCACAAGCTCCCACTCGATTAATTAGTGGCGGTATGGTCCGTAAGGGCCCCCTCGGGGGTCTGCGCCTCCGCCTCGAGCCTGCTTGAGCAGAGGAAAGAGAGGCAGGGTGAACAAATGGACCAGTTTCTCGCCTGACGAACAAACTCCCCCTCAGGGAGAACACAAAGTTCTTGCCGAATCTAACAAGCAGCTAACCAGAGTCCCCTCTGACAGACACCCAAAGGACTACACCCACCACACACACACTGTTTCAGGCCCGAAAGCTGGTGTGCTTTTGCAGTTCACACTCTTTAGGCTAATTGAGATGGATGTAATTTAACTTTCCAATGTTGTTCAGGCTCTGTTGTGTAGACGCTCTGAAAAATACAGGTTCTTTATTGGCATCTTTCACAGAGGACTTTTAACATCCGTGGAAGCTTTCCATTACACTAAAAGTTTAACGGTTCTTCGGATAATTGAAATGTTCTTCTCACAAAGGGAAGCAATGGTTCTTATGTAACTGTTTAGATCCTGTTGAGATAATTGAGAGAGCTGATCCAGGATAAATCATCTAGAATATATATATATATATATATATATATATATATATATATATATATATATATATATATATATATATATATATATATATATACACACATATATATATATATATATATATATACACACACACACACACACACACACACACACACACACACACATATATATATATATATATACATACATACATACATGTTTCCTTGATTAACTCAAATGCACTGTAGAGTGACAACAAGGTTGTTTTTCATGTGTATTAAATTAGCTTATATTGTTTTTAAATATTGTCAATAATGATAGTACTTATAAGCCTTACTTAGAAACTTTGGTCTGACCTAATTTTCTTTTTTCTAGCTTTAGGGGGCAATACATACACACGCACCGGCCACTTTATTAGGAACACCTATGTAACTGCTTGTTAATGCAAATTTCAAATCAGCCAATCACATGGCAGCAACTTTGCCATGATGATCTCATGATCACTCTGATGATCATCAAACTGAGCATCAGAATGAGGAAAAACGGTTATTTTAGTGTCTTTGAATGTGGTATGGCTGTTAGTGACAGACGGGTTGGTCTGAGTATTTCAGAAACTTCTTGTCTACTGGAAATTTCACACACAACCATCTCTAGAGTTTACAGAGAATGGTCCAAAAAAGAGAAAATATCCAGTGGGGTCAGAGGAGAATGGCCAGACTGGTTCAAACCGATAGAAAGGCAACAGTAACTCAAATAACCACTTGTTACCACCGAGGTATGCAGCTGAGCATCTCTGAACATGTCAATATAACATGTCGAACCTTGAGGCAGATGGGCTACAGCAGCAAAAGACCACACCGGTTGCCACTCCTGTCAGCTAAGAAATGGAAACTAAGGCTACAATTCTTGCAGACTCACAAAATTGGACAACAGAAGACTGGAAATACAATTTCTGCAGCAACATTTGGATGGTAAGGTCAGAATAGTATCAACTAGGGATGTAACGGTATTGTAAATACCGTCATACCGCAATATTAATTTTTTTCGATATTACCGAAGTCGCATGACTCGGTAAAACTATAGGTCTTCTGAGAAAATTTGCTCAGGCGAATGAAGCGAACGGGAGGTAACGAAAACTACAATTGCCATCAGCCCATGCTTGACCATCATCCCTTGCGGTCTGTTGTTGCTACAGATCCAGTAATGCGGAAATGGAGTGTGCTGCTAGAAGCGGGGATGAAAAGAGCTGGAAAACTCTAAAGCAGGTCGCACACCAGAAGCGCCGCTCGGCGCCGCGACACGGCGCGTACATGACAGATTAAAGTATCGCACACCAGACGCGCACATTCGAATGATATTTAACATGAAACTAATCAGATGGCGCTCTGTGGCGCGGCTGAAAAATGAACTGCGTCCTGAGCCGTCGCCGGGCGCCGCCGACAGCCGCCGGTGTGTGTATCCTGATAGAAACCTATGATTAGAATTCTAAAATACATGGCGCTGCATGGAAAAGCAGATTATACCGAGGACACGGGTAAATCTTCAAAGGGAACCATGTACTTTATAACTTCATTCACATCACCCTGGCTTCGTTGTTTTACTTTCTCAACAATAAAATGTAAACATGATTTAAGGAACTGCCTATTTTCATTTTAATATTAGCAACTTAGACAGCAGAAATGTTGAGGCGCCGTGCTGCATAAGATGAGCGTCATCTTCACTGTGTGGATATTTATAACAAAACGGAGCCGATAACAACTGCCTCCTTTCAATTTCAGTGGAAATACGAAACACACCCTCTCTTTTGCTGAATATCAGTTTTAATAATCGATAATGGCCATTTTAAAAGTATAACATACAATAAGTTTATACATTATAGGAAATAAAGGCAAGCGATCAGTCAATATACAGAATGTACGTGGTTACATTAATCATTAACTTATCTTTGCGCTCAGCCAAAACACGTTACCTGAGAACAAGTAATAGATTCGAATGCCCAAAGTCAGGGAATATGTCGTTAGATAAAGACAACAAGATAAATGAAATATCCCGTTTAATAAATATAGTGAGATTAGATCCAGCGGGAGATGCTTGATGAGAAGTCCGACTAGCAGAGCTCTCATCTGGGTAGATGGGCTGAGTGTGATTAAATGTTGAATGTGATGAGTTTTCAACAATACTAAATTGAAACTTTATTTTTTTTACATGGTTTAATAGTTTTTTGTTATTAAAATTGAAGTTCCTGTTTCAAAGCTTACAGATAGATGGCTAATTTGTATGTCATTGACACTTTTGGCACTTTTTTGGAGTATTTTCATAAGTTTTGTTTTTTCCTGTAAATGATTCAATAAATACCGTACCGTGACATTCATACCGAGGTATTACCGTACCGTGAAATTCTGATACCGTTACATCCCTAGTATCAACCATTCAGGCTGGTGGTGTAATGGTGTGGGGGATATTTTTTGGCACACTCTGGGCCCATTAGTACCAATTGAGCAATGCCACAGCCTACCCGAGTATTGTTGCTGATCATGTCCATCCCTTTATGGCCATATGAATAATTATTTGGTAACACTTTAGTATTGGAAATGATTATCACTAATAACTGGTGGCTTATTACCACTTGGTGCCTATTATTAAGATATTGACTGTTTATAAGTACATAACCTGCATTATCTAATTTTACATGCCTAATCCTGCCAGAACCTAAACCCAAGTACTACCTTAATAACTATTAACAATCAGCAAATTAGGGGTTTATTGAGCTAAAAGCCTTAGTTAATGGTTTCTTAAAAGCAAGAATTTTACCTTTATAAGTACATAACCTGCATTATCTAATTTTACATGCCTAATCCTGCCAGAACCTAAACCCAAGTACTACCTTAATAACTATTAACAATCAGCAAATTAGGGGTTTATTGAGCTAAAAGCCTTAGTTAATGGTTTCTTAAAAGCAAGAATTTTACCTTTATAAGTACATAACCTGCATTATCTAATTTTACATGCCTAATCCTGCCAGAACCTAAACCCAAGTACTACCTTAATAACTATTAACAATCAGCAAATTAGGGGTTTATTGAGCTAAAAGCCTTAGTTAATGGTTTCTTAAAAGCAAGAATTTTACCTTTAAACAAAGTGTGACGTTACATTTCAATTATCAAAGCAATTAAATATTGATTAATTAGTAAAAATGCTACTACTATAACTAAACTCCCACTATTATTATTCATGCTAATATTTTAGTAATTTATAATTGAAACTTTAAAATTGTTGCGAATAAAGTATTTAGAAGTCAGGCAGGCAGGGGTCAAAAATCAGCATAAACCATGTAGAAGATTATCCAAAAACGTAATCCAAAGACAGGCGAAAGGTTCAGGGCAGGTGGCAAATATTCAGAAAAACGATGAACAGTCCAAAGTTAAAAACACGAAAAACAAGAAACAAGGAAAACACTTTGAATGACTGCAACAGCTAATCAATACTCAGCGACATGAGTGTGAAACAGAGGGGTTTAAATAACTCGTGTAATCGATAATCATCATAATCAGCTGTGTGTGTGTGTCCAAATGACTGTCAACTGTGACAGGAGTGATTGCTGCAAATACTTCTGGGATATGTAGTTTAGTAGGTAGTGGTTTTCAATAGAGAACACACTGCCGGCAATCACAACAATATTACAGGTGGTCAAAACTAAAACTAAAAAATATAAAACTACAACAAATCTTACTTAGGAACATTGGTCTGACATAATTCTCACTTAAAATGCTTAAAAGATTATAACAAATAAGCTTAATGAGGCAAAGTATTATTATTTGTAATGCATAATACAGGATTTTGTTAAGATTGCAATGATTTTAGTTAAGATTCATTTTAATTGCTTCACCATCAAACAATGAAATAAGAATGTTGACCATAATAATACTAGTTAGTTAACACCAATACTAATATAGATTAATACTACTATCAGATATTACTATTTATTAATACATTCTAATAAAAACTAACAAAAATCCACCCACCAAAGATACCATTTCAGACATGAAAACTGGGTTTTTGTGTGGTTTTGCAATTCGTATTCCTTAGGCCAGTATTTCTCAACCATTTCTGGAGGACCACCAGCTCTGTACACGTCTTCTTAAGCAAACACACCTGATTCATATGATCAGCTTATTAGCAGAGACTGAAAGACCTGTAATGAGTGCGACGGACAAAAGAGACATCAAAAACATGCAGTGTTGGCGGTCGTCCAGGAACGTGGTTGAGAAACACTGCTTTTTACAGATATGTACGCAGTTTATCTTTCTGATGTTATTTGAGCCATCCATAGCTATCAGAAGTTGATGCTGTTTACCTCTCATTTCAAGAGTGGTCAATTGTTTCAGGGTAAATCTGAATCGGGTGTTTAAAATGCTGCATATGGTCACTATGTTACAGTTTTAGCCAGATAACCCCTGACGGCACAGAGAAAATAGTGTCGCTGTTTATCATCACATGCTCACAGCGGGTTTTAAACACTCTCACGCTCCACAGATTGAAGCCATGATACCCAGACACTCCACTGTAGGATGACAAATGAATGTTAATGGAGACCCCCATTTGTACTAAAAACAAAGCTATAGATGCAAAACAGACACCGAAGACAAGCAATATATTTGTTACTCACAAAATATCTGGCAAATTAATTCCTTGTCCGCTGTAAAATCAGATAATTGTGTTAAATTATGTGAAGAAGTCAATGAATACTGAAACATCTAACAGTAAGCAACAAAACACACTAAAATAAACAAAGCAACATCATCAAGTCATGCAAAAAAAGGAATGGGAATCATAAGCCAATTCATGACTTTAATTCTAAAAATAGCAATTATTTTGTATTTCAATATACAGTATAATACTCTAATAAAACAAAAACACTGTTAGTTTTCAAGAAAGAAACATAAGAATCCATATTTAAGGACTAATAAATAAAATTATAATTCAGTCATATTTATGTAGAAAAGCTGTAATTTTTATCATGTGATTCACTGAACTGCAATTTGGACTTATAGTATACAGTAAATTGGCAGACTGATTTGAGATCAGGTAACCCTACTGGTTAACACTAAACATGACTTTTTAATACATTTATTAAAAAGAAAGCAGTCTATAATTGTTTATATATTAACTATGTTTCATTTAAGCACAATTTTAAAGCAGTTAATACACCAGAAAAGTAGTAATCTTTGAAAATAACGTCGAAAAAGTGGTCATTGTATCACATGATCCATCAATCAACTGCAAATGATTCGATAAACAAAATAAAGTGAATCAGTAGATTGATTGAAATTGATTACTCACTTAGTTAAGACTAAAAATGAGCCAATTTTATGATTCATATTTACCATTTTCCAGGACTATAAATGTTGATACAAGTAAAAATAAAAGGTTAAGTAATTAAGAAGAGAAAAAAATGGCACTTCTATTATGTAATTTAGTCAACAATCAAATCATCCTGATTTATTAATTGGTAGACTGATTTAAGATTCAATGACCCACTTGGTAAAAGCTGAACATGATGCTTTAAATAAATTTAATAAAAAGAAAATAAGAGCCCATAAGAAGTTTGTTTTTGTAATTTCAGTCACAATAATGTAGAAAAAGTGGTCATTATATCACATTCATTTAATAATTGCAAATGATTCAGTATGAGCCAATAGACTGATTCAAATTAATTAAGGCTAAGCATGAGCTGATTTCTAAGGATTTCTAAAGTTGAGATTCAAGTGAGTCAAAGACACGTGACTTATTTGAATCACTGAAATGAACAAGTAGTTCCTTCATTCATTTTTGGCTAAGCCCCTTTATTTATCATGGGTCACCACAGCGGAATGAACCGCCAACGTTTTCAGCATATGTTTTACACAGAGGATGACCTTCCAGCTGCAACCAAACACTGGGAACACCCATACACTCTTGCATTCACACACATACACCATGGCCAATTAAGCTTACCCAATTCACCTATAGCGCATGTCTTTAAACTGTCGGGGAAAATCAGAGAACCTGGGAGAACATGCAAAGTCCACACAGAGGTGACAACTGACCCAGCTGGGGCTCGAACCAGCAACTTTTATGCTGTGAGGTAACAGTGATAACCACTGAGCCACCATGCCACCCTAACAAGTAGTTAAAGAATTTGTTTAATCAACTCCAAGTGATTCATTAATTCAGGTTTCAAATATGCTAGTAAACTGATTCTAAACCCTGTTTGGTTTAGCTGGCTATTAAATAGGAACAAACCAAGAAGAATCAAAAGCACAAAGTACGTGTCATATGAATTTAGACATAGTTTGAAAAAGTCATTTAATTAAATAATTATCAAATAATTTCCTGTCAGTTATAATAGCGGTTGCATGACGTTAAATATAGTTTGGCAGCACAGCTCAAAGTGCCATGAATTCAGCGTTTCCTTGACAACTACACAGAAACACTTGGAGAGGTACAGTATCTGATCCACATTTATGGAAGAACAAGATTTTTCAGAAGAACAAGGATTTGTTTTGACACTGAACAAAAACAGCTTGTTGATTCCCAACCCAAACTGATGACAAGACACATAATAATGCGAAAAATGAATCAAAAAATACATCATAACCCTCACACTGTCATGCAAATAGGGGATGCACGGCTAAAACTCATTACTAACAAATTACACAAATGCTTATTATAGCAGCTTCATCAAACCAACAAATATTCTCAGACATTTAAAGATGATGTTAATAAAAAATAATGATAATAACAATAATGTTATATAACAATTTGATTTATTAATAATAATAATAATAATAATACAAATAAATAATAATAATTACTATTCTTATTATTATTATCTATATTTTATATGACATATTTTAAAATTAGTTTTTATTTATTTGATTGTATAATTTGATTTAATATTTATAATATTAAATATCAGATCGAGGAAATGTTATTTACAACAACAACATCATTATTATATTTTACCATATATTTAATATATTTATACAACAGTTCTGTCTGGTTCTTAAATCTGATTGGCTGATAGCCATGTGATATTCTGAAAAAACAGCTCTTGTCCAGCCTCTTCACCTTTCTGTATTACTTCGCCCACACAATATTTTAGTTCCAACCCCAATTAAACACAGCTGAACCAGCTAATCAAGCTCTTCCTAGGTGTGCTAAAAACTTCCAGGGAAGCGTGTTGAAGGAAGTTGGAGCTAAACTACAGTATGCAGGGCACTGGCCCTCCAGGACCGAGTTTGGACATCCCTGCCTTAGAAGATAAAAACTGCGTAATTTCTGACTACAGCTGATCAAATCATTATAAAACAGGTAAATGATATTCTAAGATGATCTCTCTCTTTTGTTTGTTGTAGTGCTGTATTTATACCTTAGTAATTGTAGTGTATTGAGTGTGAGATGGAATTTACATATCAGGATTGTATGCAGGGCTTTACATTAACACCCGCCAAATGCATATCAGCTCTAGTGGGTTAGACAGACACCTCCACTAGCCACTTTGGCTGGTTGAAAAGTATTTTTTAATTGTAGTTTCCTTAACTGCAGGGTTCGACAATAAGCATGGCCCAATATTCATGCAAATGTGGTCTTAGAGTCAAGAAGCAGCACGAATGACAAAAATAACTGTTCACGCGAGCAAAACAGCAAAAAAAAAGGTAAATCCCGAAGAGAGGATGATCACTCGTGCGCACAGGTGATGTGATGCACGGGACTGTTAAAAAGCGTGCACGCTCCTGTTTACCTGCGCGAAGCAACTGTGCCCAGAGGAAGCGCAACTGGTGGTGGTGGTGCTGGTGTGGGGGGGTATTATTGTGATATTGCAACAAAGAAATACTGGGAAATGTCTCTAGACTGATGGCATTTCATGTCGTTCAGCCTTATAATCTTAAAATGTGAGCAAAATCACCTGCTTTGTCATCGCTTAAGACTGGGCTGGTGTGGGACTTTTTTTCAGCCCTCGAGTTTCAAGCCTTGACCGGCCCACCTCAGTTCACGACTGATTAAATTGAGATAACGTGCTTTCCAGTTCAGTTTCTAATGACACTATCATGTCTTTTTCAAGAAAACAGCTGCTTTAGAACTTCAAATGTTTAACAACCCTAACAGTATTATATGTCTTAACAATAAAAATGAAAATAATAATAATAATAATAATAATAATAATAATAATAATAATTACTCAGGTGAGGTTTGAACACAGATCAGTTGCATCGTAATGCAACGTGCTGACCACTGGACCACATATAGCACTGTTATGCTTGGAATAAAATTAAACGTTGCACTGTTATCTGCAAGACTCTTTTAACCACTGATCAAGTTATGTCAGATTTATTAGTGTAGTGAATCACACTGAGCGGGTGTAATATTCATTAATATTAATTATTCAAATTCTTATATTCACAAAGGTGCCGCTGTTTAGGGTTGAATGATAGTAACATCATCATTAACCCGCAGGCTGCATTTTGCTCACGGTGCTGCAAGAAAATAAATAAAAAGAGCAGAGCTGTGGCAAAATAATGACTTAAAAGAGTGAGGCTATGGTCAAATAAATAAATTAATTAATGAAAAATAGTGCGATTGCTGAGAGTGCAAGAAGCTAGGGACACCAGCCCTCGCGGCCAAAAAAACGGACCAGCCCACCAGGTATTCTCTCGGTCCTCCCGATTAGCCAATCCGGGCCTGGCTTTTAGACATTACACTAGAGAATCATTCAAATACTTGTGTGTGAATAGCAACAGTTTCTGCTGTTCAGCTACAGATGTAATTAAATGGCGAAAGAAAGTAGTTCCTCTTACAAAAGGGCTTTTAGACTCTCTGTTTTTGATTTTCTATTTTAGATACACGTTTATGCTGTCAAACTGTTGTATAAATGCAATATCACACTCGTAGCAGTGCAATGTGGCTGTATATCGTTACTGGTGAGACATTAAGGCATCCTGCCAATGCACGTATACATTTATACATGCAACACATTTTCAAAATATACAAAAAATTGTATTGATTTAATTAAATAACACTTCTACTATTAATAGCACTACTACTACTTACTCATAATAATTCCAATTATTACATTCAATTTATATTTAAATTAAAACATTAAATAAAGATTGTCAAAAAAACGTCAAAATTTTTAATTATTAAAATAATATTCAATATTAATTCTTATTATTATATACATTATATAAATGTTTATTGTTTCTCGAAAGCCTAGTAAGAGCTTGATTAGCTCAGGTGTGTCTGATTAGGATTGGAGCTAATATCTGGCTGGCCTATAATGTCCTACAGACGTTGCTGCTATAATAAGCATATGTGAAGAGCAGTGTGCAGCGAGCGATGTGCCCAGCTGGCTCATACACACGTGCTGTCACACAGCGGCCCCATCCAGGACGGGGCTGAGAAGCTGGGCATCTGAGGGAGGTTAAGAGGCAGGTTGGGAACCCTGGGCAGAGGAACGCTTGGCAGATTGTTGGTGATGGTCCTGCCAGAGATCAGAAAGTTAAAGTGCAGAGAGGCCAGACAATCAGACAGTTCATCAGACAGTAAAGAGCAGATTATTGACAGAGAAGAATCAGCTGGAAAAATATTTTATTTGATGCAAATGGAAATGTGGCTGTGAGAGATGCTTAACAAGTGCCATTCGGTTTTGAGTCTAAAACACCTAGTGGCATCCATCCATTTGTCCATCCACCATTTGGTCTGATTGTACGACTTCTTATTACTGTTTTTCAAAAATGTGTTTGCTTGCGTTAAACTAACTCCCAAATAGTTACAGAAAATTGGTTAACCGATCAAAAATTTTTCTATATTATTATTATTATTATTATTATCATTATTATTAATATTCAAATAATTATAATTATTAACAATACTACTTACAGTACTACAACTAGGCCTAATAATATTACTAAAAAGAATAACTAAATATGTACAGTAGAAACCAGAAGTTTACATACACTATAAAAAGGCACATAACCATTTTATTAGATGTCTGATGTTAAATCCAAACTTTTTCTTGTTTAGGTCAATTAGGATTACCAAAATGATTGATATTTGCTAAATGCTAAAATACTTAGAGAATTTATTTTCTTGAGAATATTTTATTAATTTCTAGACAGTCAAAAGTTTACATCCATTTCGTTAGCATTTTGTAGCTTTGCCTTTAAACTGTAAAACTTGGGTCAAACATTTTGAGTATCCTTCCACAAGCTTATCACAATATGTTTGCTGGAACAGAACGGGTGTAACTGAGTCAGATTTGAAGGCTGCCTTGCTGGCACATGCTTTTTCATCTCTACCCACAAATTATCTACAGGGTTGAGTTAGGGCTTTGTGATGGCCACTCCAAAACATTAACTTTTTTGTCCTTAAGCCACATTTTAACTAATTTGGCAGTATGCTTAGGGTCATTGTCCATTTGGAAGACCCATTAGCGGCCAAGTTCTAATTTCCTGGCTGATGTTCTGAGATGTTGCTTCAATTTTTCTATTACGTTCTTTCCTTATGAAGCCATCTGTTCTGTGAAGTGCACCAGTACCTCCTGCAGCAAAACAGCCCCACAACGTGATGCTGCCGCCGCATACTTCAGAGTTGGGATGGTGTTCCCAGGCACCATGTTCTTAAGGCAAACTGTAGTTCCCCTTCGGATGGGGAATTTAAATGCTATTAGTGAATTTTTAATCCACGTATGGGGATTTCTTTCAGAAAGCCAATCGACTGAAAGAGTTATAAACGGGCCAATGAAATGCCAAATGAATTGGCAGCGTCAGCTTGTGCACCTGATGCTTGTTGCAATCAATTTAGCATAAAAGCACAGCGAAAGCAAGTTAAGGCATCCTTTTCGCTTCAGAGACTTCTTCAGCCTTCTGAAAGAGTCAATGAGGGTTCCTCCTGCTGATATCCAGCAATTTCAAGCGAACAAGAGCAGTCTCCTGGTCCAGAGTGTGTACAAGCTTCTCCCTTGCCTGCCGTTCTTTGGGTCTGGTCCTCCAAAGCGGTGCGTATAAAGTTGCAAATTTCACTAAAAGAGCAGAACGGTCGTGCAGCACGTCCATTTCAGGATGGCGCTCCGACTGTGCGTTTCTGGATGCAATGGTTTTCTGTTCCGGGATGATGGGCACGAGCACTGCGTTGCATGTCTGGGGGTCCAGCATGTTAATGCGGTGCTCGCAGGCAGTTCATGTCGTCATTGCGATGCTATGTCTGTTGCGATAAGATTGCTGCTAGCCCTTGAAAAAGGGCGAATCACCCCATCTGTCCCCTGCACTGCAGCAGGCACTTGGGCCTGGAGCGGACCTCCCGCTCCTCCAAACGCTCAATACCAGCTTTGAGTGGAGGAAGCGGTACTTCTAACCAGTAGTGTAGTCCTAGAAAAAAAGGTGGTGTACTATTACACCCGACACAAATTTGAAATGAAAGTAGGCAAAGAAACGACGAAAGTCAATGTTTCTTCGATTCATTAGAGATTATATATATATATACATTTTTTTTCTTCTTTTTTTACATCAGTTACCTGTATTTAAGTTAACTCAAAAGGGCCTGTGCATACATGGAAAGAAAGCTTTTTAGCTTACTTTCTTTACTGGCTTATTACTTTACATTTTATAGGTTCCGTTAAACATCAATCAGCAATTATTTTTAATTGTCACATTCGTGCATGCTTGTTTTAAACCAAACTATTAGGAGTCTGTCTTCTGTTGTCGCTATTATATACTAGTAGTTACCCTTTTAAATCGCTCATTGTTACGGGATTTGTGAGTAGTCTTTGCCTAATTGTTTTTAGTGTTATATACGGTATAGTGTCGTTCACTAGCGGCACAATTAAGACAAATGTGAAATACTGTTTTACATGGGTGATTTTAGGATTTTAATTTTAGGGTGGATCAGGATCAGATCCTTTCGGGGTAAACAAAGAAAAATGTGTCATATATAAATATATATATATATATATATATATATATATATATATATATATATATATATATATATATATATATATATATATATAGGTAATAATTGTAAGAAATATGCACATTTTAACAAATTAAGTTGTGATTTAAAAAAAAACCCGTTTGATATACAGTTAAAGGGGACGCAAATACATGTAAATTAGGGAAGTTTAATTAGAAAAACAAGTAAGTATACTGAGGGTATACTCAATTATTGATCCTCAGAAGTGGTAATACCCAAACAGCTCATGGAAAAAAGTAAGCATACTGAGTATATGTGCGTATAGCAAGGACTACACCACTGCTTCTAACCAGATGGTAGCCCTTACGCTCGATGACACCGGGGACCAGGCGTTCACTGCTGCATCAGAGGGTGGGCTTTCATTGTCCGACGAGGATCCAGACCCACTTGCCCCCTCCGGGCAGGTGAGCGCTGTCAACGAATCCTGAAACGGACATGTTATCTGTGCTTTCCTGGGCTGCTTCTGCCGTGGGGTTGAAGATGGTTTATCCCCCAGCTCTGCGGCCAGACCAACTAGATTGGTGCTACATAGAGGACAAGAGGGCCAAGCCTTCGAAGCCTTTCGTCCCCTTCTTCCCTGAGGTGCACAGTAGGCTCATGGAGTCCGGGAGGGCAATTTTTTCTGCGCGTGCCCCTTGCCTCTCACCACTCTTGGCGGTGGAGCAGCCAAGGGGTATGAGGCGATTCCTCAGGTCGAGCTCGACATTGCGGTCAATCTTTGTCCGCATGGCGCCTCTTCTTGGCGGGGTCCACCTCGGCTCCCGTCCAAATCCTGTAGGTTGGCTGCCTCTCTCGAAACCAGAGCTTACAAGGCTGCAGTCCAGGCTGCTTCCGCCTCGCAAGCTATGGCCACCTACCAGCACTACCAAGCGCAGGCACTGGCACAGCTGCTACAGGGTAGAGATCTGCGCGGGACAAAATTTTGAATCCCGCTTCTGCCCGCACCCGCCAGGTTTTAGCCCGAAACCGACCGCTCCCGCTTATATTAAGAATTTGTTGTCCTGCTGCCCGACCCGCCCCGTTTTCTGCCGGCCGCGCCCGATCCCACTAAAGAGCGGGGGAGAACAAAACCGAAAATCACTCAGCTATACAGTACAGACAGCCAAGCACACACACACACAGCACCAAGCACACACACAAAGACAAAGCTCTCTCTCATACGGGCGCGCGCACTAACACACATACACAAGCACTAAGCAGACACACAGGTGTTGTAAAACCATGTATCAAGTACAAATGTAATACCAAAAGGTTTTATTTAAAGGTATATAAATACTGAGTCCAGCTCCGGGCCGCAGCGCACATTACACATTACCGGTCCAATTCCGTCGCGGATGCGGTAGCATCGGCTCGCTTACAGCCGCCGCATCTGGCCCAATTGATTCGAGCCGGAATCGGGCAGTGAGTCCACAAGCAGTGGTAAGTCTCTGGCAGGCGAGAATCTAGCCGGAACTGGCCCGAGTGTATTTTGCTATCTGGGAAAGCTCTCTCTCTCTCTCGCTCTCTCATTCGCGCGCGCGCACTAACATACACACACACAAGCACCAAGCACACACACAGGCAAAGCTCTCTCTCTCTCTCATTCGCATAGCAATATCCGCGATATTGCTAGACAGCCCGCACCCGTCCCAAATTAAACCCGTTACCGACCGCTCCCGCGATTTATTCGAAAATTTATGCAGACCTCTACTACAGGGGGGGTCTGACCCAAGCTTGCTTCATGAGCTCCGCACCGCAACCGACTATGCTCTCTGGACCACTAAGTCCACTGCGTGAGTGCTAGGGAGGACGATGTCCACATTAGTGGTCCAAGAGCGCCACCTCTGGCTAAACCTAGCTGATTTGTGCGAAGTCGACAAAGTCTGCTTTCTTGACTCCCCCATATCCCAGGCTGGCCTGTTCGGCAACACCGTCGTTGAATTCACCCAGGAATTCAAGGCGGTGAGAGAGCACTCTGATGCGATGGGTAATGTCATCTTCGGCGGGACCTTAAGCCCGCTCCATGTGCCGAGCCATCAACAGCTGCTGCTCCTCGCCAAGGGCACCCTCCGGCGAAGTGGGCGCCTCAAGCACCTTGGAAGCAGGCAGAGGACGGTCTCCTTTCTCTCACCCCTCAAGACCCCTTGGGTGCTATGTAAGAGTGAATCTCTCGCCTCCAGCTCTTCTGCGGGATCCTCACGCTTCCCGGATCAGCACACCCACTCTGCGCTGCCCCACTGCTGGTACGTCAGCGATTGTAGCGATGAGTCCATTAGTGAGAGCTCTGCCTGCTTGGTTAGCGTGGGCCAGCCCTTCGCGGTGGCTCATATGCACAATCAGATTCAGTTACGCGATTCAGTTTGCAAAATGGCCCCCCAAGTTCACGCATGTCTATTTCACCAGGGTCAGCCCCCTGTCCGCCCCTGTCTTGCGAGAAGAGATTGCTGTCCTCCTGGCGAAGGATGCAATTGAGCCTGTCCCTCCAGCCAAGATGGAGAGCGGGGTTTACAGCCCGTGTCCAAAAAGAGCGGTTGGTCACAACTAATCCTAGATTTGCGTGTTTTGAACCGCTGTCTGCACAAGCTGTCATTCAGAATGCTCCTCAGGATTGGTTTGCAGCGATAGACCTGAAGGACGTGTATTTCCATGTCTCCATGCCTCCATGCCACCGTCAGTTTCTGCGGTTTGTGTTCGAAAGTCAAGCTTGGCAATACAAAGTCCTCCCATTCGGCTCTCTCTGTCTCGGCCGGTCTTCACCAAGCTCTTGAAGTGTGTCTTAGCGCCCCTTTGGCTCGCTGGCATCCACATATTAAATTTTTTCAAAGTCTGATTTTAGTCCACTCTCGGCAGCAATTGATTATGCACAGAGATAAGGTGCTCTGTCACCTCCACCTGTTGGGGCTTCAGGTCAACCGAGAAAAGAGCAAACTCGCCACCATGCAGAGGATCTCTTTTCTTGGGCTGGAGCTGGACTCGGTCACCATGACAGCGCCCCTCTCCGGAGAGCGCGCTCAGCTAATGCTGAACTTTCTGAGAGAGTTCAACAGCAAAATAGTTGTCCCACTGAAATTATTTCAGAGGCTCCTGGGGCATATGGCATCCGCAGCCGTGCTGCTCAGATTACTCTTTATGAGACCACTTCAGCACTGGCTTCACTGAAACGGAAATGGTATATTGCATCGCCATAATGATTGTTCCTTAGCTGTAAATATCAGTCTCTTCGGCTTTAAAATAATGCCTCATCTTGCTTTCGCTGTGCTTTTATGCTAAATTGATTGCATCAAGCATCAGGTGCGCAAGCTGATGCTCCCAATTCATTTGGCAATTCATTGGCCCGTTTACATGTACATACTCTTTCAGACGATTGGCTTTCTGAACGAAATCCCCATACGTGGATTAAAAATCCACTAATAGCATTTCCTTTACCCTCCTTGGGGAATGAGGGTTACTTTAGTAACCAGAGCGTTAGTAAGTAGTAAGCTCCGTAAAGTCATACATAGTCGCATTGAATGATGTAATATCCAATAAAAGTATTTATATGCTAACTTGATTTAAAAATCAGCAACTAATGCATCTATATTTAACTGTCCTACGAAAATTAAATTATAAATCACATTTTAGTCAGTCACTAATAACAGACGACGCACAAACCTGCATCGCGAGCAGTAAATGCACTTGAAATACACATGACGTTATCAAAACATTAAACTTAATTTTTGTATATCATAGTTATACAAGAGTAAAGAGCGGAAAGAAGAACTCAGTCATGAAGAAATTCTTGTTTTAATTTAACGAAACAAAAAACTCCTGGCTAGAAAATTAAACTCTTCTTTCACAAACCGAAACAAATGCGAGATTTGGGAGGAAAATAAGGCTGTGAGTAGAGGGAGATCATTCTTTATTATTATCGTGAGCTCTTCAGTGTAAACTAATCTCGCTATCATATCTCCTCCAACATTATACATAGGGAAGGCTGCCATAAATATTTACTTGGAATGTAGTGTTATGTTTAAACTAAGTTCAGTGGTGCAACACAAAAATATTTAGTAATGTGTAAGTTGTAACGTAGTTTCTCTTTAAGGCACAATAGGCTATGTTTTAAGTTAAACACTGCTGGTGCAACTGGCCCAAGGTCTTTTGGTTTTGTTTTGGGGTTGATGCACACAGATCGCACCATAGAATTCTTCTCCTTCCTGAGCGGTATGGCGGCTGGACATGTTTCTTATACTTTTGTATAATTGTTTAAACTGATGAACGTGGCACCTTTAGGCATATGAAAATTGTACCCAAAGAAGCACCAGACTTGTGGAGGTCCACAATTCTCTTCCTGATGTCTTGGGTGATTTCTTTAGATTTTCTAATGTTGTCACACAAGGAAGCAGTGTGTTTGAGGTTTACCTTAAATATGAATCTACATGTGTGCCTCCAATTAACTCGCCAATCAGAAACTTTCAGATCCTTCACCCCATCATCTGAGCTTTTTCAGAGGCATAGTAATCTTAATGTACAGTTGAAGTCAGAATTATTAACCCCTCCTTGAATTTTTTGCTTATTTTTTAAATATTTTCCAAATGATGCTTAACAGAGCAGGGAAATTTTCACAGTATGTCTGATAATATTTTGTCTTCAGTAGAAAGTCTTATTTGTTTTATTCCGAGAATAAAAGCAGTTTTTAATTTTTTAAAACCATTTAAGGGACAAAATTATTAGCCCCTTAAAGCTATATTCTTTTCGATAGTCTACAGAACAAACCATTGTTATACAATAACTTGACTTGTCTTTCTCATCATATCTCATCATTCATGTATTAAGCAAATAGAAACAATTTTGGTAATTCTACCTTACTTAAGAGAAAAAAAGTTCAGTTACATTGAACATCTGACATTTAAAAAAAATTGGTTATAAGCCTTTTGATACATTGTTTGTAAACTTTTGGTTCCAACTGTATAAAATAGAAATAAACAAATTTAACTATTTTATTAGGCAAGAAAACATGTTTATTGTTTTAATAATACTTTAATAAAGATATATTTTAATACTACTTAATATTACTCATATATACTGCAGTTAAATTATATAGATGGTATTTTATTATATTTTATTACAAATGTTTTTAACATGGTAAAATTTTCAAAATATTAAATAATTTTTCAATTCAAAAGATTTCAAAAGATAAAAATTATGATCACTGTCAAAATCACAAGTGTTCTAATCCTTACAGATTGCTGGTAAACTCACAGATCAAATAGAACTACAAATCCGCCGATATATGGACTGCAAGGTCCAGTCATGCACCACACACTCACACCTGTTCCGTTTCCCACTGATTGCTAACACACACAGATGTAGCTGCTCAAAGATTATTTAGTTGGACTATTTATAAAAGCAGCACAGACACACACACACACCAGGTGCTGAGTCTTGTTAAACTGAATAGTGAACATTACGACGCGTTTTCCTTGCAATGCCTTATTTTGACCCTCGCCTTGTTTGTTTGTTCATGTTGTCTGCTTTTAAAGTACATGTAATCAATCTGAACAGCTTCAGCTGTGTGTGTTAGCAATCAGTGGGAAACACGGAACAGGTGTGAGTGTGTGGCACATGACTGGACCTTGTAGTCCAAATATATCAGCGGATTTGTAGTTCCACTAGTGTAAATGTACTACAACAACTACTACTACTACTACTAATACTACTACTACTAAGAAATGATTAGAGACAAATTATTAGCAGAATTATTATTTTAGATGAACATCACAGGGGAAATTTTTTTTACAAAGACAAACTTAAAAAAGTCATTCTCAACAGAACACAAGAGATAAAGTTCTACATAAAGTCTCATTTTCACAAGCACTGTTTTCTGAAGTTTTGCTTAATTACACAGAATATTTTGCCTGAATGAAACTGAATGTCTCTTGTTTTCATTCACATCAAATTAAATAAACAGAGAATAAACAAGAGACTGAGGTATAAATCAGAAAAGCAAGAAGGCATTTAAGGATGAGAATTAAAGGGAAAAGATTTATTAGGCTCCATTCTATTCCCTCTGTCCAATTATCTCCTGTTCTCTGAAACGTGAAGTAAATTGGTTTCCTGGAAATACAACCTAACACGTGTAAACAAACCCTGCAACTTTTTCTCCAAAACGCAAAAGAGATCAATGTAAAAACACATACACAAAGTCCAGGTCGATTCTACTTACTTCACAGACTGCCATGTCTCCTGTTCAAAACCACGATGAATGGACTGAGCGATGGACGACTCCATCAGGTCAATGTAACGCACCACCAAAGGGCTGTAAAGGTCCTGCAGGTGCTTATGGAATGTTCCGTTGCACAGGTGAGCTGGAGAAAATGATGAACACATTTATGAATTTATAAATATAGTATTATATATATATATATATATATATATATATATATATATATATATATATATATATATATATATATATATATATATATATATATATATATATATATCATAAAGGGGGCTAATAATTCTGACTTCAATTGTATATATACGGTACTGTGTAAAACTTTAAGCCAACATTAAATCTGTTGTTTTACCGATCGTATAATGGATATATGTGACCCTTTACCACAAAATCAGACATTAATGTATTTGTTTGTTTTTTTTTGTCAACTTTTTCTTTTCTTTTTTAAATTAAGATTCATACAGGGTGAATGCATGGTCTTTCAGTTGATGCATGGTTTGGTATGATAGGAGTTAGGTTAGAGTTATTTTGGTTAATTTTTTAAGACATGTGAAAGACAATGATGAAGTGAGACTGTCTTGGTATGAGGTGCATTTCTACAGCTCAAACAAATATTGTATTTCGAGCAATGTTGTCTAAATTGATAGAATGGTGAATGTTAAAAAGTATACTAACAGGTTTTAATCTATTATGCAATTGCTTCTGGAAATGACCAAATAGTTTTTATTTCCAGCATGATAATGATTTTTCTTTTTGTAGAAAGAAAACAGCTAATGAAACACAGACAGTCATGAAATGGCCTCCACAGTGTCCAGACCTGAATATTATAGAGGCTGTATGAAATGACCTAGACAGAAAAAAAGACATGACACTCTAAACCTAAAAAGAACTCTGAAAAGTGCCAAAAGAAGCTTGATATTACACAGCAAATTATTTCAGAAAATGTCAGGACAATCAGAACAAACTGTTCAAGCTGTGCTTGGTGCAAAGGAAAGCCACTTTATACACAGACTTTGCTTGAAGAGGAAATGTTGCTCTGTTGTTGTTGTTTTTTTTTTTGTACCTATTTCCTAGTGCTTAAGACTTTTTCACAGTTCTGTACATGTATAAGACTCATTCCAGAATTGTAGGATCTAGTAAATTATATCCGATTGTGTGTGTGTTTGTCTGTTTGAGTCATGCAAAAGCATATAATTAGCAGAAAACTGAATGTATGTATGATGTAAACATAATAATGCAAAATGCTTTGTTGTGAAAGGGAACAAGTGATTCTGCTACTAATTAGTGGCCGCAGTTTATGTGTGTAAATGAGTGAGTATGGATGTTTCCCAGTACTGGGTTGAAGGTGGAAAGGTATCCGCTGTGTAAAATATATGCTAAATAAGTTGGTGGTTCATTCCGCTGTGACGACACCTGTGAATAAAGGGACTAAGCCGAAGAAAAATGAATGATTCATCAATTTAGTTTTAATTCTCATTTCTCTTTTCATTTCCTCAATAAGATGTCCAGTATTTTGTGGCACAGCCTACCCCATTTCCCATACGTGTAAATGCACAATGTAATTAAAGCATTCAGAAAGAAATGGGTATCTGAGAGAGAGAGAGAGAGATGAGGAGAGAGAGAGAGAGAGAGAGTCTCCTCAGGCATCATTAAGTGTAATTCCCATCTCTCTGTTCTTCATCATTAACACTAGCCTTTTTACTCTCATGGGTGTGTGAGCTCATTTCCCAACCATTTAACAATGATGAAACTCATTTGAGCATTTAGCGTCAATGTCATAACATTTTTTTTTTTTTGTCATGAGCACAAAAAAAATATAAATCTGGAAGTTTAGAAATTGGTGGTACTGAGTGTTATCTGCTATAAGTGTTTAAAAAAAGATTTTAAAAGAAATGAAGCTAACAATGAGATACTCATGCCCTTTCAACTATTTTAATCATCCATAAAATCTACGACTATATTTTGCAGATTTGAATTGACAAGTTCACTCAACTCTGATACGAAAGGTCTCATTCAGTTTAAAAAAACTGATAATAATTTAGCATAATTTAGACTAAAAACTGTTTATTTGAATAATATTAGAGCTCAACTTATTTTTTTGTTTACTTTTGACTTTTGTGACTATTTAGTTGATAGAATATCTTCTGACAATGACACTCTAATATCAGAAAAAAATGACAGAAATGTATTATTTATTAATAATATTAATAGTGTTAACCATAGTTGTACATTTTTATATATTTATTGTACATATATACACTTTAAAAAGTAATAAGTTACTTTACTTTAAAGGGCACCTATGATAAAAATCAACTTTTGTAAGCTGTTTGGACAGATTTGTTTGTAGGTATAATGTGTCCACAGTCATATTGAAGTGATAGAAACTCAAGTCTCTTTTTTTTTATTTCCTGACATAATTTTTTCATTTTGAGGCCCACCGCAACATGACATAGAAGTGTGGTTTCAACACCCACCAAATTGATTGACAACTACGCATTAACATGTGTCCTTAGTAACGCGTATAATCATATTCACAAGACAAGACAGGCACAAAACAACTGGGGTTAAAAGATTTCAGCTCTCTGTGATCATCTGTACCTCATTCTTGAGTTTTACAATTTAAAAAAGTTTTTAAAATGATGGTTGTAAAGACAATGATGGTTATAAAGACAATACAATCGTGACATAATTCATCACCACAGGCGTATAGTGTCAGTACAATTATGAAAGAAATTCAGGTATATAAATTAATTCCGGTTTGTGGATGTTAAATCAGGTTTATTTTGTTACTAAACATAATGGATATCGATACAGCAGTGGATATTAACGTGTATCCTGTCACATTTGCCATGCAAAAACAGTGCAAAGCTAAACGTGTGTGTGTGTGTTTAAAACGGCATTGTGTGTGTAACTCATTGTTGCATGAAGGCTTGAACTCCACAACAAATATATCAAATAACGTTTGGGAAAGTTCTTACTGTAGTAAGGGAGATCTGCTTCAGTCTTGTCTGTCACTGTGCTGTTTATCTATGTAAAGGCTACAGAGATCTCTGGCTCTGACATGCATGTGGGAAGGGTGGTCAGGAAGAACCAGCTCATTTGTATTAAAGGCAAAGGCATTAAAAACAGGTACAACGTCATAAAAGCTGAAATTTCCAAGATTTAAAAAGGTACAATAAATAATCTGATGGGTGTTTTAAACTGAAACTTTAAAGAACATTCCAGAGACACAAAATACTTATATTAAATCTTGAAAAAGGGGTCAAATAGGTGCCCTTTAAAAATAAAAAGAGTAAAAGTCTTGCCTTGAAAGTAATAAGTTGATTTTATTTAGAAAAAAAATCAGTAAACCCATTGTCTTAACACTTTATAATTATACACCTAATTTAATAACTTAATAATTGCAACAACTTACTTTTTTTTTAAATACACTCAACTTATTGCTTTTTAAAGTGTACATACTTACACACATACAAACATGCACACACAAATGAAAGTAGGAAATATTCAATCTCAAGGCCCGTGCACACAGAGGCGTTTTTTGCTTGCGTTTTTTGTCGAGGTTTAACGCCTTGTGACAAAATAAAGGGTGTCAATATGATCCTGCACACCAACGCGCAAAACGCCAGGCGCAAAAGCATCAATTTAAAAAAATCCCAAGGCAATATGTCTCGAGGCAATATGAACGTGGAGCTGCTTATTGCTCTGTGAACAATAATCATTTCTTCATCGCTTGAGCTGGAGCTGCTACTTCAGGGGTGTCAAACTCAATTCCTAGAGGGCCGAAGCCCTGCACAGTTAAGTTCCAACCCTGCTCCAACACACTTACCTGTAGGTTTCAAACAAGCCTGAAGGACTCAATTAGTTTGATCAGGTGTGTTTAATTAGGGTTGGAACTAAACTGTGCAGAGCTGCGGCCCTTTTGGAACTGAGTTTGACACCTGTGTGCTACTTGAACCATCCATGCTTGTTCGAGTCACCAGTAACTTTAACAACACTTCCTCTCTTTCTCTTCTTCTGTGTTATAAGCGAGTGTCAGAAACTTAAAGTTGTGTAGCGCCATCTAATGTCAAGGAGTGATTTTCCATACTCTTCTGCTTGACGCCTATGAAAAGCGATGGGTTTGAATCCGGAAAAACGTCTTGTAAAACGCTGCTGATAAACGCAAACGAAAAGCGGCCCAGTGTTTACGAGCCTTAAGACGCTCTCTTAAGCTTCAATACCACTCGATGATTACCAATGACGAAGTACGCAGGTTTATCCAGCATATGCACGGTGGAAATAACCACTCTGTTCTCACATTTTCATTAACTTTGTATGCAACTTACTCACGCTAATACTTAATAATGCATTTGGTGTGAAGTACTGATGTGTTTTAAAACTAGTTTAGTTATCCTTGCATAAATGTACCTTAAATCTCAATTTGGTTAGCTACAATTAAACAAAAAAGTGCACTACTGAAATATAACAGACTAAATACTGTAGCATTTTTATAACTAAATCAGAATCGCTGTACATTTTTTTATAGTTATTATTTATTATAATTATTTAACTCTGCTAATTAAACATGAATGTTTGAAATAGGCAACGCAGTGCGCAGTAGGTAGTGCTGTCGCCTCACAACAAGAAGGTCGCTGGTTCGAGCCTCGGCTCAGTTGGCGTTTCTGTGTGGAGTTTGCATGTTCTCCCTGCGTTCGCGTGGGTTTCCTCCGGGTGCTCCGGTTTCGCCTCTGTCTAAAGACATGCAGTACAGGTGAATTAGGTAGGCTAAATTGTCCCTAGTGTATGAGTCTGTTTGAATTAGTGTGTGTCTGGAAGTGTCTGGAAGGGCAACCGCTGTGTAAAAACGTGCTGGATAAGTTGGTGGTTCATTCCACTGTGGCGACCCCGGAATAATAAAGGGACTAAGCCAACAAGAAAATAAATGAATGAATGAATGTTTGAAATATTTGCACCCCCCCCCAACATTATATTTACCAGCCGGAATTGAGGGCTACCTTTGAAAATAAAAGAGATTAATTTCCGAGTGATTAATTTAGTGAGAACAGGGCAGAGAAGCAATATGACGGGCTCTTTTCAAGAAAGTTCATATATGAAAGAGTGTGGGAGTTTTCTATATCTTTCTGCCAACTATCTGTGTTATTAGAGGCTGCCATCTCCATTGTCATGCTCCCTAGATAACTAACCATATCTATTCCAAACAAACTGCTGTTTAAATGAGACAGTAAAGCAAGTGTCTTTATCACCGTCGCAAATGTCACAGTCATGCAAACCAATCTTGGCTGTAGCTTTAATTCTATCAATAGAGCAACAACTCAAATTTTGAAGGACGTAAAAATGATATGCAATTAGCCAGACATTATCTTGTGACAAGTACTGGTGTTCAGGACATCTCGAACGCTCTGGGTTTCACAAAAAGTGACCTCTTCAGCAGAATTCAAGTATTTGCTCTGGCGAATTTCAAACCAGTGAAGATAATTTAGCCTCCAGTGCCACTAACCGATCACACTGTATATCTAATTAGCGTGTTGACAATAACAGAGCACAGCATGTTAACCTGCTCTTCTAACAAGTATTGTTTTCCAAAGCAACACTGGTGTTAATTAGCGTGCTTAGCAGTGAGAACATGTGATCAGAACTTTTGACAAATGTGAGCTTTAGGGGGGATGCCGGATTCACAAAACAGTCTTAAGAAGACATTTCTTAACTGCAGTTTTCTTCTTATTTTCTAACCTGTGGAAAAAGTTCTGACTATTTAGTTTCCCCGTTATATTGTTTAAAATTTTCCTTCAGCATTTAAATTCATAAAAAGACTTCTTAAAAGGACTTATTAAAGTTAAGATTAATGACAACTAATGTTAGTTTTATTTTTTACCAAACTTATCACACGTGATGTGTAAAGGTGCAGTAGGTGACTGTCTTCAGAAACATTATTTGTAGTGCTGGTTAAAAGTCTCTTAACATTCCAATAGTAATACAGTAATTAAAGTAAATGACCTTAATGCATTTATATGTATATTTTTATATTTTAGTCTTCCTCATTCAGTGTTCATATAAACATCTTTATCTTTATGATGATATAATCATTTGTGGTTGTGTATATGGAATTACAAATAACAAATGTAGCAGGGAATTAAATCACGTACTGTTTATTTCTTTGCATTTTAACTTTATAAACTAAAAAAATCATGAGTCTCCTCACAGTTTGTCTCTCATTTTCTTTCTCACAAACTGAGGCTGCTTTCTTAATAATAAGTATGCAAAGTTCGGACTTGCGTCCTTGGATGTTCAAACTTGCCAAGTTCAGACTTGGAAGAACGAACTCCCGAGGATGCGAGGACACAAGTCGGGTACTTCTTCAAATGGAACGGCAGTGTACTTTATAACGTCACTTACCTCACCATGGATTCATCGGTTTCACTCTACATTAACAATTAAACTCTACAATAATATAAAGCACAAATAATTAATATTATATTATTATTCTAAATCTACATTTTTAATTTAAGACAATGTAAACATGTATAATATATACTGGGTAGCTACACAATTATTTTCTAAAACGTCCATCCTAGACAGGAATTTGTCTACAGCTTGTTAGTTAATTATAAAAACAAAAATAATTAAACTAACAAAAATAAAACGATAAAATTACAAAGACAAAAGAGCAGTATTTTGCTAAAAATAATAGTGCTTTATATGCTTTATATCCTGATATATACAGTTAAAGTCAGAATTATTAGCCCCCCTTTGAATAATTTTTTCTTTTTTAAATATTTCCCAAATGATGTTTAACAGAGCAAGGACATTTTCACTTTATGTCTGACAATATTTTTTGTTTCATGGAGAAAGTCTTTATACTTTTAGTTTGGCAAGAATAAAAGCAGTTTTACATTTTTTAAAACTCACTTTAGGGATAAATTATTAGCCCCTTTAAGCTATCAAGTTTTTCGATAGTTTACAAAACAAACCATCATTATACAATAACTTACCAAACTACCCTAACCTGCCAAGTTAACCTAATTAACCTAGTTAAGCTTGGGGGCTAATAACTCTGACTTCAACTGTATGTGTTGTTTCATATTCGTTTATTATTTTAATGTTAGAATACTGAAACAAATAACAGCCATCACTTAAAGGGTTATATTTTTATCAATCAAAACGAAGTATATTTTTATATTATTATCAACTTTTGATATAAAACCACTGTGTAATTTAATTGATTGTTAAAAATGAAAAAAATTAAGTGCTATATTTTTTCTAGTGTAAGTGCCCGCTCACTTTGACAAGGCCTGTCCAGAAATATATTTCTGCTACTATAATACAAATGCACTATTATTGTTGCATAATCATTGTTTAATTTTCTGTTATGTTCAGAGATTTTAAATGCATCATTTATTCCTCCTCCATTCGTTTTCAATTATCACGTGACATTTTGGTCTTTTTATCTTCAAATAAAATTTAGGCAAACCCGTGCAACAAATGACCTCTAAATATGACATGTACCTATATTTGGCCACTCCTATTTGATAGAGTGGCACAGCAGTGTTTAGTTACGCGGTTGCTTTCGTTTTTAAGAACATGAAAAAAAACTAGTTTCAGCTATTATTTAAATTTAATTGAACAAAATGAGCCATTTACATTCCGTTACCAAGACAACTACTGATGTGTTTTGTGTAATGTTTTAAAGAGCTATGTTGCAGCACGACAGTGGAAAATAAAACCGTATCCATGCTGTCTGGCCCGGTTTGGCACGGAATGGAACGGTTCTGCTTAAGGAACAATTCAGCACGATAGTGGAAAAGCGGTTCTTGAAAACAATAGTGGTGCTCATGGCTCAAAGTAAACGTGGATTTTTTGGAATAACTTAAATACTTTTACATTTTTACATTATATTAAGCCATTAAAGTGTTTATATCCAAGGTTCACTTTAAGAACTTTCTTTAGAAGATGTTTTTTGAGTTTGACCCACAGGAGAAGGAAAGATAAATGATACGCACGGTCAGTCCGGAGGAAGTTATTGAGCAGCTGAAATAGGGGAAAACTGTCCCAGGAGTCTTGCTGTTGGACAGCCAATGCTGCATCCATGTCCACTGTGTAGAGTGAGAGAAAGATCTCTGCATGCTCAGCCATCGCCTCTGGCCACCAGGAGAAGGCCTGCAAAATATAGACCATGCGTGAACAGGTATGCTTGTCTTATGAGAATGATTTTTCAATCGGGGACAACGGGGTATATGCACACTTTTAATTTGGAATAAGCCAGCTCAGGCGCTTCCAATAAACTGTCCGGCCATTATAAAATCGCAGCGTTTAAGATCTGGTTTCTTTAAAAAATCAATGATTTTCACTGCCTGACTGAACAAGAAGCAATGTATTAAATTACATCGTACCACGCCATGTATAAAAAATAAATAAATAAATAATCGTACAAAAGATCAATGTAAACAAATGAGTGCATGCGACAAACATCCATAAGTCCAAAAAAATATTTATATTTTTTTATTTTTAAATAAATTTTGTGTGTAAACTTTGTGTACAGAATCACTTTGGGCATATTTTCAGGTAATCAAGAGTCTGTATTTTAAACATTAACATAGCGTTAGTGAACAATGCTTTTATGTCTACAAAGAATAGAAATGCCACTTGCTGTAATGAAAAATCCAGCGAAAGGTGAGTGGAAGAACTGTATATGTCAGGGGTCACCAATCTCGGTTCTGGAGGGAAGCTGTGTCAATGCATATTTCCCGCCAGTCCTGTGTAAACTACGGCAAGCAGAGTTTATTTGTTAATATATGTATTTATATTGTGAGATGGCGGAGCATGGGAACAGTTTAAAGTAGTATACACAGCTGCGCTGCGCCAGCTTTTCTAAATAAATGTCAATATTTAGCTATCATCCATGTCTGCATTGTATGTATTTATTGTTATATTTATGTATTGTTTATTATTAATAATTGATTGTTGTTGTCTGTACTGCAAGAAAGTCTATGTATTGTGCATTGTTCATGCTATATTTTCTGGTTTTAAGTAATAATAATAAGTATTATTATTATTTTAAATGAATAATTAATAGTTTATTAATATATATTTATAATTAATAATACTAATAATTAATTAATTAACAATAATTCACACTGTTCAGTTTCATTCCATGCCATCTGTATTGTTAAAAACCTTCAGTTTTCATCGGCTTGTTAAGCGTGACAACACACAAAGCAGCCCTTTGACTTTTTATTTTTATTTTTTATATTTCCCAAATGATGTTTAACAGAGCAAAGAAAATGCCACAGTATGTCTGATAATATTTTTCTTCTTCTGGAGAAAGTCTTATTTGTTTTATTTTGGCTAGAATAAAAGCAGTTTTACATAAAAAAAAAAAAAACATTTTTAGGAAAAAATTATTAGCACCTTTAAGCTAATTTTTTTTTCTAAATGTGTTGAAATTTTTTTAAAAGGAAATTGGGGGAAAAAATAAACAGGGGAACTAAAAATTATATAATTCTGACTTCAACTGTATATGTCCATGCCTATATCAGATTGTTCATACTTTATTTTCTGTTTAAATAATAATAATAATAATAATAATAATAATGATAATAATATAAATAACAATAATAATAAACTTAAAAGAAATGCATAATATTAACCTGAAGTTTCTGCTAGTGTTTTAAAACTAAGATAAAGGAATTAGATCTTTAGTGATATGATGAACTGCAGTTATACTATTATTCCACTCAATCTGGACAAATACCGTTCTTCCACATTTGAAAAATATAAATTACAATAACTTTTGATTTTTAATACTGACACTGAGAAATATTATCTCCTTAGAATTGAGAAGCTTTTGTCATCTATCTTCAAGTAAAATAAAAATATAGAATATAATATTCACAATCCAAATGGAAAAAAAAAAAATATATATATATATATATATTTATATTCAAAATTAGTCTCAAATTGCCTCAAATGTAAATTAAAGAATAAAAAAGAAAAAATATTTTACTAAATATAGAACCATGTATATATTTGATTATTTTAAAAAGCTGACTTTTAAAGAAAAACTGTGATTGAAAAGTAGGATTATTTCACCAAATATTGATTTATTTACTTTTCTGAAGTTAACACATTGTATTGTAGTTATTGTGTTGTCTAAAATGATCATAAACATGTCTGAAAACATGTTACTTTTTTGTTTGTCTTAAGAAATCTAATGCTGTAATGACAACAACTGAAATTCTGAATAAATTTCATCAGTTGTTTAATCAAAATCAACATTTTACTCGAATCTATACCACCCATCAAAAACCCAAAGAACAACCCATTATTATGAAGACCATTTTTCTGTATTTATTAGACAAGCCAATCTTAAAGAATAATCCCAAAACATAACAAAAGAAAGAAAACACAATAAGGTACTGAGTGCCAAGCATCATGTATGGATACTCTTATAAAAAGCACAACAGAAATGTGATAATGGAGAAGCTAAAGCCAGCAGAAGACAAGAAATACAATGAAGAGACCTTGAAAATAACCACACAAAGATGAGAGATAAATACAGAGAGAATGGAAAGTTGATTCTGCTCCTGCATATTTGACTTTGTAAAGATTTACTTGTACATTTCACTTTTACCCCATGTATACAGTAAATCCCAAAACATTCATAACCTTAAGCACACTCAAACCACGATGAAGTAAAACCTTCAGATTTGACTTAATTTGTCTGTTTTATTTATTTTTAATGTAAGAATTTTAATCAATCCAAAGATGAACCGAATAGTATAAGATTTAATCAGTTAACAGAGATGAATATGGTCTAAATATATATCTATAAAAAAGCCTGAACCAATTAGTTAAATTCTGAGATTGGTTTACTTGCCAAATTTACACAGCTCCGTACTCCAGAATTAAAAAGAACCATTAAAAAAAGGGAGGTTTAAAGATATTATTGCATAAATCTTGTTCTAATTCATTTAATTTATGTTTAACTAACAAATATTAATTACACAAAGTTTAGTAGTTCAATTATGTTAAAAGTATGTACAATAAGAATCTCGCTTCATCTATTGAACTTATTTTCCTAGGATAGGCTCTTCTGATGTGGACCAATGCTCTGAGAACAACCTAAAAAGATTGACCAACTGCATGCCAATGCATTTCTTAACACATATCTTCTAAACATCATATGTAATTCCATGTTACTTCCTGCTTTCTTGGTAGTTAGTTGGGAAATTCACAGGCAAATTATCAATGAAAATTGTTTCAGTGTAGGACACTTGAGTGTGTTCACTTGTAATTCCAGGATTCCCACTCTAAAGGCTTGGGTATATTTGAAACGAAATAGAAAACAGAACTGAAATGACATAATTTCGAACAAAACCCATCCAAAAGAAGCTCAAAACAAACTTCATTTTGGCTAGACATAACTGTGAAATGAAGTAATTTTGAACAAAATCTAGACAAGACAAAGTTTGTTTTGAGTTTCTTTTACCAGTTCAAAACAGCTTACCAAAACAAGGGGGGGGGGGATTGTTTTGGTCTTACATATCTTTAAACTTCCATTATTGGTATTATTACTAATGCTTGTTGTTTTCAGGAGTTCACCTGAGCAGCGGGATTAATTTACAACGTCGCCTGCTGGAGTGGGGAGGTGTTGAAAGGTTTGAAAAAGTATACTGTTAGGGGGCGAACATGCTATTACGTTGCAAAAACGTGAGGCGTACAACACTGCCTTTTTATTGACAAAAAAAAAAGAAGTGTTGTGCGCTTTTTATGTTGCTAGGCAACGACTGAATCAGCTGTGTATTGTGCAAGAGTTGTTGATATTGTTATTATTTTAATATTTAATGATGTTGTGATATTCAAGATTTCAAACAGTTCCTGATAATCCAAACAACCACTAGTCTCTCCTTCATCTTCAAAAGTCTCCGTAGTTGTCTTGACAACACAAACACTGCAGGAACCTCGACGGAAACCCCGCCTCTGCTATCATTTGATTGGAGAATGATAATGACACGAGTAACGTTTTTCCACTTAGAGTTTCCTTTTTTTTCAACTGCCAGTGCACAGAGCACAACGGCAAAAATGCAAGGCACAGCAGGCAGTTAAAACGCGAGGTGCGCAGGGCACATAAGCAGCACGCAAAATGTTCATAGGCATGATCGTTCAGACAAAGACTATTTGAACATGATAGCTAAAATGAGAAATTTGACCATTACTTTTCTAATACTTTTTTACTCTAATACTGGAGATTTTACCAGTTTTGTTTCTTTTTCAAATGTGATGTAGAAGGCATTAGATGGTTTATAAGATACATTATGATATAAACGAAATCCCATGAACAATTGGAACCCTGTCGATTATTATTAATCTTATTTTGGCTTGTTTGATCCAAGTTACAATCTCAATACTGTTTTACTAAGAATTCATACTGTCATTTTTAAGACCAAACCTAAAGATGCAGCAGGCACACAACATCAAAGGAAGTTAATACTAGGTTAGATTTAAGTCAACTGTTGATATTTGGTATTTATTTTAGGTTGATTTTATGTTGGACGGTGGACATTGACGTCCTCCTGATGTTGGGTTCTGGCGTCAACCCAATTTTAAGCTTCAAACAAAATCCAATGTCCCCACAACAATGGGGTATGTTGGGGTACAACGTCAATATGACGTCATGTTGATGTCCTGTTCCTGCATGGAGTACTTGTTGCTCTTTTTCTGGTTTGATAACTCGATTTGTTGGATAAAAGCGTTTGCTAAATAACTGAACAAAATTAGATTTTAATAAAGCATTAGTAAATGTAAAACTCTGATTTTTAATAGCGGTAAAAGTCTTTTTAATCCTTTGTTGGTAAATACTCACATCAGTGTATTATATACAGTACTGAACATTTGAAGTGGATCAAATTTCAAAATTGTCGTAAGACAAGTATGGGTGTTGCTGAATACTTGGGACATTTGGTGAAGGTTTTTGACACATTTCAAATGTTGACTATTGTTTATATAATCAAATATTGATTAATAACTGTTTGGAACCACTTGAGGACATGTAAACAATGAGTAAACTTTTATTTTGGGTAAATATTCCTTTAAATTATGAAGAGTGTGGATTAGATGCATGCAAAATGTGTGCGTATCTATTTATTTGTTTATCAATACCATACTTGATATTGTATTCAAAAAGTAGCAGAATCAAAAAGGCTAAAGATCAAAAAAGGACAATTAGCCATCCACACGTTCTTTGTGGTCATCTGCAGCAGATCCGAACCCATAAATCGTACTGAATTCCCCTGACAAAAGCAAAAAAAAAATTTTTTTTTTAAATTGTGTAGTCCTCCTACATTGTGCCAAGCTCTTTATTGTCTGCCAGTACGTGCACTGAAGGCCCTTCTGAAAAGATCCATCAAAGCATTTTCTCTCTTTGCATTCTTCCACACACTGATTCTTGAGGACGGTCGCAGCCAACTTAATTGATAGCGTCAAAGAAAGCCAGTCCATGTTGTCTTGTATTCTTTGCACCGGCATGCGAGCCAAGAACTTTCTGTCCAAAGTGGTCGCCGTCGAGAAATGGGTATAAAAGTGCAATCAGCCACGTTAAAGAATATGCGATGGAAAGGAGAATGCTGACTTATTGAAGGCTGCTATTGTGTATGGATTTCCGAGCGATCGCGTGGGGAGGGGGGCGAACATCATTCTTGTCTGACTTGATGTTTTACAGTCGCTGGCCTTGAGGGAGCTTGTCTTCAATGCTTTCAGCGGCTGGGTTTCAATGGCGCAGATCTGACAAACATCAGAATGAATCGTTCACTGCTGTATCAGTTTCAGTGTAAAACCTCTTCAAAAAATCCTTGGCCATTAGAGTTTGAAAGTATATTTCCATACTCTATTTTATCAGTTCTAGGTATGGGTCAGGATGGTTGACTGGAAAAATGGTTTACGCATTCCTGCTTAAAAATTTTTTTTGTGTTATTTCAGAATTTATGTTTTTAAAATCGCAGATTGATTTTCTTTTATACAGTAGGTTGTCCCAAAACGTCCTTCAGAAAAATATTAAAAGGCATTAAAAATGAAACAAGAGAGTGGATCAAATAAATATGTCTGAAAAAGATTCTGACACAAACCTGAAACTTAATTAACAGGTGCGTAGTGTGCTTAACATATTATTGTTATATCAACCACAATTAAAAATGAAACATTTGACAACGCCAAACCATCTATATACGAGACATTTTCTCACAATTTGTTTTTTGCTGGCATTTTATGCAGATAATGATTCACTGAAAGAAAAAAATACTTAGATATATAATATAGGAACATTACATAATAGCGTGCTACTGAAATTTTAGAAAATATATATGCACAGTACACACATACACTCACCGTCCACTTCATTACTAGTACCGGGTTGGACCCCTTTTTGCCTCTAGAACTGCCTTAATCCTTAATGAAATAGATTCAACAAGGTACTGGAAATATTCCTCAGACATTTTGCTCCATACTGACATGATAGCATCACGCAGTTGCTGCAGATTTGCTGCACATCCATGATGCAAATCTCCTGTTCCACCACATCTTAAAGATGCTCTATTGGATTGAGTTCTGGTGACTGTGGAGGTCGATTGAGTACAGTGAACTCATTGTCATGTTCTAGAAATCCGTCTGACATGATTCACGCTGTATGGCATGCTGGAAGTAGCCATCAGAAGATGGGTACACGGTGGTAAAGGGATGGACATGGTCAGCAACAATACTAAAGTAGGCTGTGGCATTGACATGATGGCTCAATTAGTACTAATGGGCTCAATGTGTGCCAAGAAAATGCAGGCAGGACGCGTCCAAGCTTTCATGTTGTTGATGCCAAATTCTGACCCAACCATCCGAATATCACAACAAAAATCGAGACTCATCATACCAGGCAACGTTTTTCCAATCTTCTATTGTTCAATTTTGGTGAGCCTGTGACAATTGTAGCATCAGTTTCCTGTTCCTAGCTGACAGGAGTGGCACCCGGTGTGGTCTTCAGCTGCTGTAGCCCATCTGCCTCAAGGTTAGATGTTGTTGTACATTCAGAGATGCTCTTCTGCATACCTCAGTTGTAATGAGTGGTTATTTGAGTACTGTTGCCTTTCTATTAGCTGGAACCAGTCTGGCCATTCTTCTCTAACCTCTGGCATCAACAAGGCATTTGCACCCATAGAACTGCCGCTCACTGGATATTTTCTCTTTTTTTGACCCTTCTCTGTAAACCCTAGAGATGGTTGTGCGTGAAAATCCTGACCATGTCCATATGACTGAATGCACTGAGTTGCTGCCATGTGATTGGCTGATTAGAAATTTGTGTTAACGAGTAGTTGGACAGGTGTATGTAATGAAGTATGTTTGAATAGTTTTGCAAAGTTATAGTTATGTCATCAGTATCACAGGCTCCTTCAGAATAAAATGTTTTCATTTAATGCTCATTTATCATCCATTATTTCATAGTCTGTCTAAATTCTTGATTCTGATTGGCTGGAAGGTGTGCAAGTTTTTATTTTATTCCATGATTCCATTTCTCTCCAGGTTTTTTCCTTCACTTTCATCAATTGGTAAAGTTTGTTCCTCTCCACTGTCACCACTGGCTTGCTTGGTTTGGGACTTGTGGAGCTTGATAGATTTGCTCTTCAGTGTTTGGACTTTCAGCAGTGAAATTTAAACTAAACTGAACTCAGCTCAACCGAACTGTGAAAACTGGACTGACAGTTTTAATTTACTAGAACTTCTATGTTAAGATGACACAATCTACTGTGTAAAAACACTATAGAAATAAAGATGAGTTGAACTAGACTAAGTATCTAAAATTGCTTTTGATCACAGTTTCAGACTGAGACCTAAAACCAGTCAATCAACAATAGGGGGCATGACAGAGATATCAAAAAGTTTAAGGTCTTGTTAAGTTATGGACCCATTTGTTTTGGTGCTTTTAAATATCAGCATCAATTGGCAAAATTTAATTAGTGTGCTAATAATTTTATAAGAAAGATATAAAGAGAAAAATTATTTACGCATGCTAATGTTGTTCTAAATTCATCAAACTTTTATTATTCTTTGGAACACAAAATAGGGTACTTTAGAATGGTATGCTGAAATTTGTTTAACAAAATTGTTATAATGCACATGCTGTTTCAGTTATTTTTCATCACAGTTTAAACTAAAATTACTAACATTAATTACTAGCAGCAGCCATAGTAACTCAGTGACAGTTGCAGGAGCCTACATTCATCTGCGTATTCTTGATGAAAATATTACAATATCTCAAAAATATTATCAAAGAGGTAGCTAATACATGTTATTATGAGCTATTAGATATGCCTGTGTTATGATTTTTGCTTTTAAAAGATTTAAGTTTCAAAGTTTACTAAATCTTAAGCACAAATATTGTTTTTTTATGTTTTAAGAGAGGGTTGGGCTCAACATTCAAAGGTTTAATATGCAGTCTCCTATTTATTAAGGTTTATTTTTCATCATTCTATTTATTTTGTTCTTTATCACAAGACACTTTTCAGTTCTATAGCGCAATGTGACAAAAAAAAATAAATTAAATGCCTGTTCAAAATAAAAATAAAAAGCAAGCACTAGGGATTTGTACCGAAACAAACCTGTATCGAACAGTGATTCCAATACCAAGAAATGTACCAAACTGTGACTTCTGTGTACTATTATACCTCTACGGCTGAAAGCAGTATAAGGCAGGGCTTCTCAAAGTCAGGACTCTAGTCCGAATCCGAACCGTGAGGCTATTAAATCCGGACCCATTTTGTACTACAAGACTAAGCATGAAGGATGGTAGTTTTCCTTCATTGATAATTGGACAAAGCTCAACTATTTAGTTTTTTTCTTAAAAAAAAAAATGCAGGTCGAAATAAAAACGAAAATAAAACATTTAAAGTGTTTCTGCGTGACTCTGGTTTCATGACATCCAGTGATCATACAAGGCTTCACATTGGACATTACATTACTTTTGTATTTTTCACCTTTTATGGCCTACCATGTGTTGTATTTTATAGTCTGCTATTATTTAACTGCTATTAAAATATATAAAATATGTATTTTTATATAATTAATTCATTCACTCTTCATGCAATTAATTAAGTTAAATTAAAAAGTCAGGTCCATAGCCAAGGGGGGTTCAGGTGGTTTGAAAGACCAATATTTGTATTAATATTATTAATAATAATATTATAATTATTATTATGTTTGAATATTTTTTTTATTCAGATGGCCAAATTCTGACTAAGGATAGTTTAATGTGCTGGCCAGTTTGTCATTCGTCTAGAGGCTTCAGTTTTGTTATGTTTTTTTTTAAATGTAATGATAGATGATAATACATTTGTATGTTGAAAATAAGTATCTTTTCATATTTCTTTATTCAAAATTTATATTATTTTTAAAACTGTAATATAAAACTTAAAGTTTAAATACACATTTGTAAATAAACACTTCATAAAATAGTACGGTAAGCAATTTAACAGAATTGTAGGAAATATTTTTGGTACATCAAAAGTGTGGTTATGATAACTATCCGACAAGCTAATCCAACAAACATTAGTTTTTAAAATGTCACTAAAATATGTATACCTCATAACTAAATAGAAAATTAAAATAATAACAGCAAAGAGGTTTAGTTTTTCTGAAAAACAAATAACCACCCCTTTTAATAAGCTGACTATGAGCCTGATAGTGTAATGTTAAAGTTGTTTTTTAACTGATAAAGTGAGAGTTTAATAAACACTTCAGGCCAATGAAACATGCCTCATATATCAGTATTATAATAGATAAAGCACACAGGCTGTAGTTTTTCTGACAAATTCAACCGAAATTGGACGTTACTCTAAGAGATTTGAAGGATGGGCAGGGATCATATACTTTTACATTCAGCTGTTTATTCTGCTGTTAGTTTTCAGGGCATATTATTAACAGACTGAAAGTCTGCTATAATGATAGACTGTGCGATAAAGTGGGAACAGCATGAGCATTAACAGCATTATCATGATGGCCTTATTCAGTAGGGAACTTGAGTTTACAGTTGAAGTCAAAATTATTAGCCCCCCTCATTTATTAGCCCCCTTGTTTTATTCCCCCCCCCCCCCCCTCAATTTCTGTTTAACGGAGAGCAGATTTTTTCCCCCCACACATTTCTAAACATAATAGTTTTAGTAATTCATTTCTGAAAGAGATTTATTTTATCTTTGTCAAGACAAAATAAATAATATTTGACTAGATATTTTTCAAGACACTTCTATAAAGCTTAAGGTGACTTTTAAATGCTTAACTAGGTTAATTAGGTTAACTAGGCAGGTTAGTGTAATTAGACAAGTCATTGCATAACAGTGGTTTGTTCTGTAGACGAAAAAATATATAGCTTAAAGGGGTTAATCAATCTGACCATAAAAAATTAAAAACTGCTTTTATTCTAGCTGAAATATAACACAATAAGACTTTCTTTAAAAGAAAAAATAATATCAGACATACTGTGAAAATTGACTTGCTCTGTTATGCATAATTTGGGAAATATTAAAAATATTAAATTAATCAAAGGGGGGGGGGGGGGCAAATAATTCTGAATTTAACTGTATTTGATTTACACTTTAAAAAAAGCTTCTTATATCCACCATTTTTTTTCTGCTGCCGCCATCCTCACACACCTCACAAACCTTATTGTTGCAAAGTAATTTCACCCGCAGTTTTGGCGCTGCTTGTATCTGAACGCAGCTACAGCCTCTCACATGAAAGCAGGGAAGGGCACAGCCAATCGCAATGTTCATAAAGTATGTGTTTGGGGCTGTGCAACTTGAGGAAAGACGAGATTTAACCCTTTCATCTTCAAGTTAATATTGGCAGCGCAAGTGAATTAAACTATTGGTGGGGACACTTTAAATAGTTGGCGGATATTGGTAGAGACGCGTCCCCTTCGTCCATGCTAAATCTATACCCCTGCACTAGTGGCTAATGTGGCCGTAGATGTGCTCGCATCACTCAATTCAGTTCAAGTCAATTCAATACATCTTTATATGATACATCTATAGCGCTTTTATAATGTAGATTGTGTCAAAGCAGTTTCACATTGAAGATTATGGTAAATTGAAACAGTTCAGTTCAGTTTTCAGTGTTGAAGTTCTGTTTAGTTCAGTTCATTCATTCATTCATTTTCTTGTTGCCTTAGTCCCTTTATTAATCCGGGGTTGCCACAACGGAATGAACCGCCAACTTATCCAGCAAGTTTTTACACAGCGGATGCTCTTCCAGCTGCAACCCATTTCTGGGAAACATCCACACACACACATTCACACACACTCATACATTATGGACAATTTAGCCTACCCAATTCACCTGTACCACATGTCTTTGGACTGTGGGGGAAACCGGAGCACCCGGAGGAAACCCACGCGAACGCAGGGAGAACATGCAAACTCCACACAGAAACGCCAACTGAGCCGAGGCTCGAACCAGCGACCCAGCAACCTTCTTGCTGTGAGGCAACAGCTCTACCTACTGCATCACTGCTTCGCCCTACTTCAGTTCAGTGTCGTTTTATTTTCACCGCAGAGAGTTTAAACATTGAAGAGCCAATCCATCGCATGCAGCTCCATGGGTCCCAAAACATGCAAGCCAGCAGCAACAGCAGCGAGAAAACATTCAAAGCAATGGCCTGTTCACTTTTCACTAATTTAGGGACTTCATCATGCTAAAATCATAGTTCTACAGGGATTCCTTTCTGTGAGGTGCCTTGATTAATTGTAAAACTGTCTTCTACTACTGTAGCATGGGAAATCCAGCAACAACAAAAAGTTTTCAGTTATTTCAGAAGTGTTCATTATACTTATTATGTTATTATAACATATTATATATATTTTCATCATATAATGATGAGTGAATGTACAGAGACACAGAGAAGTATTTCTAGGTAATCTGACACAACGCAAAACACCACAACATAAAACATAAACAAACATAAAACAAACCTTACCTCTCTTCCCTAATGCATTTACAAACACAAGGCAAGCGGTAAAGAGGGAGAAGGAGAAGTATGAAATGCAGTGAATAATCAGATTCTTACACACAGTGAACATTAAGAAACATTTCTTTACACTTTTGCTTTTACTCTACAAACTGTGTGAGTGTGAAAGATAATGTCGCTAATGTAGATCTGGGCACACACACCTTGATGTTTCCTTAGTGACAGCATGTGGGACATTTGTCTTGTTAGGCACAAGCGTTTTAGCATCATTGTCTCTGTCATCTGTGACAGCTGTTATAAGCTTGAGGCCTAAAAATAGCCCGATACCTTGCCAGCAGATGTCTACATTAACATTTTTATTTAGAGAAATGATCGCTCTCGCTGTCAACGGTGCCTGAACATCAATGATTGATCAACTTTCTTTCGATCTTTCAGTTTTTTTTTTTATGTTGACGTGAGTGTTAGTGGGCACTGGCCTTGTGCAGATGGGCCGTGGGCGTTGTTTTCCTGTGCCGCTACTATAAGCTGGCACTGGACGGGTAAGCTGTCACTCGCTAACAGCTGTTATGGCAACGTGGTGAAGTAAATGGACAGCAAGACGGTAAATGATCAGGAGTCCGCTCTGAAATGATCATGCAATACCTTCTGGAGTAACACGGAACGCCAAAAGGCCTGATGATAAACAAAGATTGATTCTCTTTGTACGTGACTGCGGGCTTCTTTGAGCATATGTTGCATAGGACTGGAAGAGACGTGATGGGATCGATGGTGAATTCACCATGTCTCCAAACAAAAATGGTGGAGCTGAATATTGCTCTTAATAACCCTCGTTCATGATTTTTTTTTTCTGTAAATCTGTCGTAAAGCTGTTCTATTGTATATTTTTAGATCTTAGACATTAGACATTTTAGTGTTTTTATTTTGCAAATAATAATAATAAACTATTTTATGTAGCTCCATTAAAAAGTACAGAGGTAAAAGATCAATAGATGTGTAAAGGACTAGAAAAAAACAAAGCAAATAAAATAAAAAAGAGACATATTTAAAATTACTTAGTACGTTAACTTAAAGTACGTTTTAAATCAGTTTCTCTCAACCATGTTCCTTGAGGACCACCAACACTGCATGTTTTGGATGTCTCCTTTGTCTGTCACACTAATTACAGGTCTTTCAGTCTCTGAGCTGAATCAGGTTGTTATGATTATCAGTGCAGATCGCAGACGGACTATAAATCTGCCATCATGGACTACAAGATCCAGTCATGCACCATACACACTCACACCAGTTCCTAATCCGGTCTGATTGCATGCACACAGCTGGAGGATTGTCGAAGGACTATTTAAGCAGCACAGACACTTACACTAGTTGCTGAGTCTTGTTAATCTGTCAAGTTAACATTACGGCGTGTTTTCCTTGCCTTGTCCTGCCGTGTTATTGACCCTACACTCAAAAAAATGAATTATGGCATTAGTTGGTTCAAAGAATGTAACTATGTTTAAATTAAACAATTCACTTATGTTTGTGTATTAAAAATAAAAGTGTTGTGTTGGAAAAAATTAGAAAAAGTAAGTTTTCACATTTAAACAGCTCGCTTACGTAACATGAATGAAAGGGAGTTGTGTTGCTTCTGCAGTACTGCATTTTGGTCAATAGGTGGAGTAATATCTGCACATGCGCAGTTTCAAAACAACACAGGAAGTAAGAAGATTCAAACCACAACGATCACTCTCAGCTCGGCGCCATATTATGGGAATCAAAAGATGAAGATTACAGTACAAATTGCGAACGTGCACAAAGCTTTCCCCAATGTGGACACACAGGTGAGATTTTTTTTTACTTTTTATGTATTTATACTGAGGCTGTGACAACATTTGAATCATAAATGTACTCTCTTGTAATACTATGTTGTGTTTGTGTATAGTATTGCTATGAAATTGCCATGTTCCCTGTGTCTTTTCCACATTATAGACAGATAAATGTATAGTTTGTTTTGCATTCCTGTGAAATTTTATACTTGGTATATAGTAACTCCCCCAAAATAAAGTTGCAAACGTTGGTAGTAAGGAATAGTCATGTTAGAATAGTCTAAGCTTTTCACTCATCATAGCACACGTGCTGCTGATAATGTGACAATAAAAGTGATTTGATTTTTTATTTGATTTGATAGTCTTTATTTTAAATGAGTGTCAAGCAGTTTGTCGAGTTTGAATGCCAGTTTTGATAACTTACATAATATTAATTAAAATGTGGTGTTGGCACATTGTTATTTATTATTTAATTGTATTCAAGCCTGTTAACTTTTAACTTTTTAACTGTTAAAAAATCTTGACAAGCATATGTGACACTTAAATAGGATGGCATCTAGCATGATGACATATTTAATGTAAGCTTATTTGTTTGGTCATCTAACACGTTTAAATTTTTAAGTTTAGTAGTTTGCTATTTATATTATTATATTTTATTATTTTAAATCTTTGCTCACTCACATCTATTTTCTCCCTCACAGGTTTACAGCTCAACCTCTAAAGTCCCATATCTGGCTGAGGAGACTGTGGATCATCCAGGTACTATGCCTTTAGATGCCTATACACACATTAAAATGATGTACAGTAAAAATTACTATTAATTTTAACTACAAATTATTTAGTATATTACTAATTGTCATTTCATGTTATTTAGAACATCACCAGTGGAAAAAAAAGGTGTGAATGCATCCTCAAAGCCCCTAAGTGAGGGAGTACATGGTAAGCTATTTTATTTTATTATTTTAAACATTTTGTATTTTCCTCTTAAACCAATTCCTCCTTTCTCCTTTGATCTGTTGGTAAATTTTAATTTTTTTACCTGACTTTTTTAGGATGCTGGGCATGATGAAGCGCAAACCTTGATGTGCAACACCACCTTATGAATCTACAGTTACATTAACATTTAGCAGACTCTTTTGTCTAAAGTGACTTACAATTGAGGACACATTCAGCAAATCAACAAGAAGAGACAATACACCCAAGATGTGCTAATTATACAAAAATTTTTAAGAATTAAGAATGCTTCTACTTGTGGTTTGTCAAGCCCACACACCTGTGTGAAGCAGACTTCATGCACAATGTTTTGTTTTTTAGATATAGGGAGTGGTTGTAAGAAAGTGTCTGGTGCAAATGTGCATAAATGGTGCAAGTGTCAGAGATGAATGTGTGTAGCTATTGCATGTTCTGTGATGGTTGGTCTAATTTATGGTGTAATGCTGATCGTGTTACTTTGCTTTAAAATGTTAATCTTTCTTTGAACAACTGAAGTGTTATCTGCTTTTTCAGTGTAAAGAAGGTAAAGTATAGTTTACAAAAGAAGACTTAATTTTTCTAAGTATATTTTTGATAAATCATTTAAAGGCAGAATATTATTTTTGAATGTTTTTGTAATATATGAAAAGTATTATTTTGAAAAGTGTATTTTATGATGTTTTTGTAAGCATATTTTTTAAATCATTTATTGTTTTCAATTTACTTCATACTTGTATTACTATTATTTTAATAGTATTAATATTTTAACTTATTGTAAAAAGTGAAGTTACAGATAAAGACAGTATTTGGATTTTGACAATCATTTTATTGCTGGAAAATGTGTAAATCTGTAAAAATGCTATTGAATAAACTCAATGAAACGGAAAATGTTTTTTTTTATTTGGTTAAACATAACAATATCAATTTTAGGATAATTGAACTTAAATAACTACATTGATTAAAGCTAAATTATAAATGTTACGCTGATTGAACTAAACAACATTACATTACCTTTATGTAACTAACTTAAGTTCACTAAAATTAATATTCTTTCTTAAAGGTAACTTAACTCGGTTACGTGGAACCAGTGGACAAAAAAAAGTTAATTAACGCCAACATATCATTTTTTTGAGTGTAGCCTTGTTTGTTAGTTTGTTTGCGTTGCCTGCTGCATGCCTTTTGACCATCTGTCTGTGTATTCGACTATGACTATCTGTTTGCTCCTGATGGTGATCATTGCCTGTCTGACCATTCTCTGTATAAAACATCCTGTGTTGGGATCTGCACTCCATTGTCAGCGTCCTCCCTGTGACACAGGTGTGTTTGGTTAAGGAGACTTGGAAAATGGGCAGAGCTGCTGATCCTCATGAAACATGGTTATGTATTTTTAATAAATTTGCAACAATTTTTTTTCATATTGTCATTATGAGTTATTGTGTGTAGAATTTTGAGGAAATAAATAAATTTAATCCATTTTGGAATAAGGCTGTAACACAAAAAAAAGTGGAAAAAGTGAAGCGCTATGAATACTTTCTGGATGCACTGTTTAATCGATAAAATTTTTCTAGGTCATTTTTTTCGACTACTTTTAGTACCGCATGCACGTGACTCAAATCTGTTGCTGGTTTATACTTTTGCAACAATCTCATGCTTATAGTCCGGCACAGCCTTCACATGGTTGCATACCCATCGCCATGGCTGACGCCGACGCGCACCTCTCAAAAAATTTAACTTGATGTCAGGAAGACGCGTTGTGCAAGCTCTGTGATTGGTCAGCTTAATAATAGTGATAAGCATGGGTGACGCAGAGAGCCATGGGACAGCAGTCAGCCTATTGGAGCGAGTGTTTACCAGTGTGAAGTTCTGTGGAGGAGCTGTAGCTTATGAAAAACACTAGTTTATGGGCACTACGTGACAGCTGCTGTCTAAGGAGAATTTCAAAAAACGTCATCTGCAGAAAAATACTTGCTGTGTCTATTTATTTATACATTAGAAAATTATTAAATATATTTGGATTAATGAGAGATCTTTTTACTTTATTCATTTGCCTCCAATACCAACCTTACATTGAGTTTAAATACATCTTTCCAGCCCCTGAGTTTTTGCTTAGTTTTGTTTAGTTCATACTACAAGAGCAATCCGGTTGAATGTGTTTTTGATTCCCTATAAATGCGGTCAAAAGTGGACAAGGTAAAAACGTTCACACTCCATTTATACCTGTACTTTGCGTTGTACACTTGTGATTGGATCAACAAAAATGCATCTTAATACCAGATGCAAACAGGGACATATTTTTGAACGTTTCACAAATGAAGCCCAATAAGAGAAACAACACAGAAAAAAGACTTTCACACAGAGATATAATAAAAAAGATGGCTTTCATTGAAGGAATCAATAAATGATAAAGTGATATTTCACAGGTCTTACCTCAGAGTGATGCTCATCATTCTGCTGTAACACTTCCATACACAGTTCTCCCAGGCGGATCATGTCCTCCAGTTTTTTCTCTGGAGATGCTTGGCTGTTATCTGATAACATACAGACGTCAGAAAGTTCACGATAAATGCCTACAGTTCTATGCATTCACGGAAAAAAAAATAATAATGAAAAGCAACAGATCTCAACTAAGGGTTTGGTCGGCTAAAGTACATTCACAGAATATTCTTCTGAAAATAAACAAAACTGTGAATGTAGCCAGGTACATCTTGACAACTTGAGCTAACTACCTACTTGATTAATATCTTTTCATAATTATAACACGATAGCCAGACCTGACTGACATACAGTAATGTCTAAATGTGTAGTGTAATGTAATGTTCAAAATTGTAGAGTTGCTATCTATTCAATGATAGACTGGCAGGGTATCAATAAATACATTAATTCAAGAAGGTTTTGTTCAGACAACGTGTGTTTGGTTGATCTTAATAAGTGCTCATTAGCCCCTTTTACAGAGATACTGGTAAATATCTGGAAAAAAATTACTGAAACGATTTTACCGCTAAATTTAAAAAATTGGTTCACACAGGCAAGGACGTTCCCGAATTTTTCTGGAAAAGACCATTGACATATCCATTACAAAATAAAGGTAAATTCTGACATCACTAACCAGAAATGAGCTCTAAACGGCTGCGCTTGTATTTGTAAACGTAAAAAGGGGTCGGGCTTTTTTTGATGGTTTTATGGTTTTACATTTATCGAAAGCTTTAGTTTTCATGCAGCTGCTTTGGTCCCAGAGACATCCAAAGGCAGAAACGTGAACCGCAGATAAATGTTTACACATTTGACTGCATTACAAATTCTGTGAATGGATAAGTATTGTGAACAACTACTCAGAAAACATGGAGGAACACCTTTGCATGTCGAGATGTACATAATATGTGTGTGTGAGTGTGTGTGTTGGTGCACTGCTGTACTTCACATGCACACGTGTCAAGCAACTGAAGTAGAGCTTGAAAGTAAACTAACTGCGGTATACTATAAGCATTTTATTGATAATTTTTCACACAGTTGGCATTCAGAAGAAACATACAAATGTAATACGACTAACAACTAGCAGCTTAATGTGTCTGGAAAAATATTCAAAGGCTTTTATATTTATAAGCAGTGTGGATGTGAACGCATCTGAATGTTCTGATTGGCTGGAGTAGATATCTCACACCAGTTTTAGACGTAAATGCACTCTTTTTGGCAATTTTCCTTTTGCGTTCACACAGCGCAGCATTCTGGCAAATTACCGGTAATGTTATAACTTCTCTCTCCGAAACAAATTTACCGGTATTTTCAAACAGGGCCTGTTCACACATACCTTTCTGGAAAATTGCCAGTAATTGTCTGTATGTGTGAAAGTGGCTATTGTCAGTTGCAAATGCAATGGTTTCTTCTTCTATTAGTGGATTTGGCATCATGACAACTTGGTCTGTTAAAGAAATACTTCAGAATTCAGTTTGGAAACATAAACAGAAATATCCCAGCTGTCAGATAACTTTGAAAGTTGTCTAATTTTTAAATGTTAAAGCATAATTAAATTAAGCTAAAATAAGTTGTTTATTTATTTTACACTACAGTGTACACAACAATGTGAAATTATGCCAAAATTGCAAAAATCATTGCTATGCTTGATAGTCATGCAATGCAATAATTATGGTCGCTTGAGGAAGCCACCTTACTGTTATCTCACTTAAACTTCTTCTGAGATTAAAGTATATATTCTCCTAAGCTTTTAAAGCTACATCCTTTAAACTTTCGCCAGACCTTCAAACTGGTCTGACTTGAGTTGCTATATCTTTTCCAAGTGATCCAAGCTTCGGTGTTTCAAAAAACAACCCAGAAAATTTTGAAAAGTCCCATTGACTTAACATTGGTTCAAACTTTGTGAGCTCATAACTCTGCATCAGACTGTCCTACAGATTTAAGAATGGCCTCATTTAACCGGGTCTAGCCAGCAGCCAACCACTGATGACCTTTAAAATTCCTAGCCACTCCCTAGCAACCAATTTCAGCACCCTAGCAACTGTCCTATAGACTTCCATTGTAAAAAACCTGTAATTGACTTAACATTGGATCAAACTTTGTGAGCTCATAACTCTGCATCAGACTGTCCTACAAAATAGTCTTGCCTTTTTCAACTTAATCTAGCCGGCAGCCAATTAAATATGATCTGTAAATGTACTAGCCACTCCCTAGCAACCAATTTCAGCACCCTAGCAACTCTCCCATAGACTGTAACTAGCTGTTCTAATACATGCTAATATTTTTAACATCCTATTGAAATACTTATGAAATGCTAAAATGATGCTAGTAACCTGCTAACTCATGTTGGAATCATGCTAACAATATACTAATCAATGTTAGAAACATGATCGCAACATATTAAGTCATGCTAGTATAATGCAATTATCAACCCACAGGGATCAACTTTAAAGGGGTGGTCCAGAATGTAATTTTAATGCTTAGTTGTGTTAATAAGATGCGAAGGAATGTGTGCTTATATTTCACTTAAAGTAAATTAATTTTTTTTAGAAATCTCACTTTGATTATATACAGCTATTCAGCTAACATTAAAACGACTGTCATATTTCCTAGTTTCTCTGAAAGGCCTGCCCTCAAGAGGCTCTGATTGGTCATATCGGCTCCACGTCGCGCCCGTACAAGCACGCGTTTTGTGCTGTGTAAACAGTCAGTCAACCCAATGCCTGCTCTCTGAAATAACATCTGACAAGTGTCTGTAATGAGTGAAAATGGGGTGCGGCTCCTTTAAGAGAGATCGCCATTGTGTGTGTGTGTGTGTGTGTGTGTGTGTGTGTGTAAACTGGCTATAGACGCGTTTAACACGAGAAGTGCATGTGAGCGGGACCGATGTTTATTTTTATTTTTCTCTGATGCTCGGATTAAGTTATTTCTCTGTAATATACAGTGATGCGGAGGACAGAAGAATAAAGCACAAGATGTGTGATGCAACCTGTGTGAGCCTTGATGAAGTTTTCTGCTGCTACACGAGTTAGGCGAGCTCTCCTATTTTTTTTTAACTCAACGCATTCCACAACGTCTTTCACATATATTCGGAATATGCATGTGTAAGTATTAGGAGTCATTCACATATCGTTTGCGAGTTCATTATCTGAGATGTAGAGAGCAGGAAAAGCTGCCTATAGAGTGACACTGCACAGTCGCACACACATAAAGAGACACTTACGCGCAAGTGAAGACTATGTGTGTGTGTGTGTGTGTGTGTTTACAGCAGTTTGACTAATAAATATGAATTTGTAGCTAAATTGTTAGCGGTGCCAAATAGCATTTCCCATTGTTTACATCTTTGCTACAACATACAGTTAAGGCTAGACACTGCACATGTCATGATCAATTTTGACAAATAAAAACTCACAGGCTACGGCGTCTGCTTGTTGAAGCTTTTCCTTCTTTGAGGAGATTTTACCCGAATCCAGCACTGAACTAGGAGAGATTTTGGAAGCTGTGTTTTGTCAAATCATGGTTCCTATGTATTTTATAATTCTCTGGAACATAATTATTATTGAACTGTAAGCACTTCTGTGTTTGTGTTGCGTCATTTGAAAGCACAAATACAGAAACAGAAGAAGCTCTGTGTAAATAGCAGCGTTTGGATGCATTTTAGCTCCCTCTGCTGTAACATTATAGTGCCTCTGGCCACGCCCCTTAGCTGTGCAGTGTGTTTTTCAGAATAAACTTTAAACTTCTCTCGAATAGCTGGTTTGTAAATGATGCAATACTTACCTTAGTAATGAAAAAATAATAATTGAAGTATGAAAGAACAATCATTAAGCACATTTTAAATGTGCTCATAAGTCAAGAATAAAGCATTTGTATCCGCAGTTATAAACTGCTTACTAACGTCTATTAATGTAGAGTTGATGCTCAACAAATAATGAATTCACTATTTGCTAATGCTTAATATATGATTCACAGTGTGCAGTTATTATAATTAAAGTGTTACCAATAATTGATTAATTATAGTTCAACATTAATTAATGCATTGTTAAAATCCAATATTGTGCTTGTTAAAATTAGTTAATACACTCTCAGTTAACATGAACTAACACTATTTAACTTAAATAATGATAACTAACGTCAACAAAGATGAATAAATGCCACAATAAATGTATTACTACTTGTTTGTTCATGTTAGTAAATACATTAACTAAACAATGGACCATTATTTAAAAGTTTTACCAATATAAAAAAAGGTATTCAAAAACTAATGAAATATATTTTATTAAATATTTTTAAAACATAAAATATATATATATGGTGAGAAACCTTCAATCTGGGCGTATTCGGTGAGCTGGGAGTAATTGATGAGCGCAGCTTGTTCCAGGCACTTCTGCACAATCTTACGCATCTCTTCAGGTGGGACCGCTGTGGTGATGTCTTTCATCAGAACCTATGGAAAGACACACAGCACACGTTTTTCTCACATTTATTACGCATTAAACAAATGCCAGTCCGCACACAAGAGACAAGCATTTACTGTGCAAAAGCCTGTGTAGTTAATTAACAGACACTCACCCTTTCAAGAAGAGAGAGCGTGGCTTTAAGAGCCCCCTCCGGTCGGCCAAAGGGGAAACAGTACCTACAGGCAAGAAGACGGGGTAAAACTTGAGTGCTAATTAAATGAAAGCTTAAAAAAAGAATACTGGCAGAGACTGACATAAGCTGAAGGAGTCAGTCACAAACTGCTGTTTCGCAGCTATCATGGGACAATAATTGCGTCTCTTAAATAGAGATGTTTTCCAAAGCCTGTCGAGGAGGGACAGGTGTCAGCGTGCGTTCGGACAATGCTAGGCGGGTTGAATGAAGGTGAAAGGGAAGTGGTTCTCATGGAGTCCTCATACCACAGGTGTGAGAGTCCCCTCCGAACAGCCCTTGACGCTTTTTTTGTGCATGGGGGGCAAGAGGCACACTTACCAAATGACTCAACAAGCTCTAATCAGCTTGGGCTGGGCACCACACTTAATCCCCGGCACGCCCCGAACCAGCATTGCCTCCATTTGCATAATCCAAGATGTTGTTTGTAGCTTTTGTTTGAGTGGTTTTAGCTGGTTATTAGGTGCTGCTGCTACCACAAGACTTAAACCCCCCTTCCCTTTATTAGTGTTTCCAGGATTCTAAGGGCGGGCGGGCAGTGGGAAGTTGGTTTAAAATAAGAACCTATCAGAAAGAGGTGTGGTATAGGAGTAAACGGTGATGTTATATAGGGGTTTTACTTCTGAATATTCTATTATTACATTGTAACTACATGGTTACTACATTATTATTACAATGCAAGTACATGATGTTTAAACTGAGGCTTCAAATAGAAAAAAATAAAATAAAGAACAATCTGTAAATTAGTAAAACTTTGGATGTTCTGTTGAACTTGTACATTTCTGAGTTTTTTAGTACCAGTAATCCCGTATTGTGCGTTGTATATGGTTGGTATGGCAACTTATCACATTGTTTTCGTCATGTGTCACAAAAGTGAATAAATACTTTAGTGCATTTATTGTTGAAAGAGGTTTAGATTATTTTAATATTTAAACCAAAAATTCGTTATCAGACCCCAGAGGGAAACACTGGCCCGAGGAGAAATGGTCATGCCTTACTAAGCCTGGTTTCCCTCAAGGTTTTTTACCTTCACTTTTGCCAGTAGGTGGAGTTTGTGCCTCACCACTGTCGCCACTGACGTGCATTGGGACTCAATCGATGGATTTGCTTTTCAGTGTTTGTACTTCCAGCAGTGAAAGTTAAACCACACTGAACTGAACTAAGCTGAAACCAACTCTGAAAACTGGACTGACACAGTTTTCATTTACTAGAACTTCCATGTTAAGCTGCTTTGACTATCTACATTGTAAAAGTGCTATTTAAACAACATGAATTGTATTTAATTGAAAAATCTCACTGGATAATTACAATTTACGACAAATTTAATGTTTGGAAATGTAGTAATACTTTATTTGATGAAACAACAAAGTAAAGGAAAAATGTAACGCAGTACATTTCTAACACAGTAATATTGTATTATAACTAATAACCAGTGTTGGGTGAGTTACTTTAAAAAAGTAATAGATTACAAATTACTGACAACTATGTAAAAATTGTAATCTGATCACGTTACTAATTACGTCAAGTAAAGAGTAATCAGATTACTAATTACTTAACTTTGAAGTAACTTTTAAAACATATAAAATAAATAAAATAAACTACAGCTCTTTAAGTAATTTAATATCCAAAACATATCCAAAAATAAAAACATTACAATAAGTTGATCACAGCAGCTTGACATATTCAAAAGACAAAAAGAGTTCACCCAAAACTTAAAATTCGCGCATCATTCACTTGTTCGCTCGTAGCACTTGAACACAAAAGAAGGTATTAAGAAGAAAACTGGATGCCTGTAACCATTGACATCCATAGTATAAAAAATTGACATCCATAGTATGAAAAAGCACTGCAGTGTTTGGGTGTTCAGTGTTTGCCTGAGGTAATTAGTCTACCAAAATGTGTATATTTCATATAAAGTTTGAAGCTGATTGATCAGTTCTTGTTTTCAACTGGGTGCACCTGGGAAATGCGAGCGTGAGTGATATGCATTCCCAATAAGTGCGCGCACGCAAAAGATGAGATGTATGAACTCCCCCAAGCAGCTACGCTTTTCTTCATGTTTAGAAGACACATTCACTCCTGATCCTGCACAAAAATCCAATTTAGCCTGTTTTGACTGAGTTGGGGCGCTGTGTTTTTGGGAGCCGGTGTCCTCCTTGGTAACAAGTATTGTCGAAGAATGCTTTCTATTCAAGCACTTGAACAAGTTGCTGGTCGAGTTAAAAGCAGTTCACAGAAATATTTGTTTTTACGTACACAAAGTACACAAATTAAAAATGTAGATCGTCACATTACTGCGTTCCTCAAAAATGTAATTAGAATGCAGCAATGTGTAACTGTGGAACGCGTTACACCCAACTCTGTAATTACATTTAAATGACAGTAACTTTAATGCATTACTGGAAGTAACTTGGAAGTGACTTGGACTGGAAGTAACTTGCCTGATTCTACATTTAAATAGCCACATTTGATTAAGGGTACAATTTTTGGAGAATGAAAGAGTCAAAGTGCATAATTTCACCAGTGTTGCGATAAAAGCACAGTAGAGCTATTACAAGCATAAGTGGTGGCAACCATTGAAATGAATGGGTTTCATTGCTCAGTGCATCGCTTTTTTTATTATAGAAGTCAATGGTTGCAGGGTTTCAGCTTTTTTTTTTTAAATACTGGTAAGACTGTATTTTGATGTAGAGGTCTGCATTCTGGCTGTACCATAGAAGCTGCGGAACCCGACCAGATTTCTTGCGGCGCCGGAATACATTTCCGAATAAAGTGCGGGAGCAGTCAGTAACTGGTGTAACTTTGTACTGGAGCGGGCGGTCTAACAATATCGCTCCCGAATCCCAAGCGAACGAGCACATGTATGTACAGTATGTGTATGAATGAGAGAGCGTGATGCTGTGTTTAGCTTGTTTGTTGCTGTCTACGTGTGTGTGTGTGAATGAGAGAGAGAGCTTTGCGCAGTCTGTGTGTGTGTGTGTGTGTGTGTGTGTGTGTGTGTGTGTGTGTGTGTGCGTGCGTGTGTGTGTGTGTGTGTGTGTGTGTGTGTGTGTGAAGGAGAGAGAGCGTGATGCTGTCTCTGTGTGTGTCACTTGCTTAGTGCTGTGCATCTATGTGTGTGTGCGTTTAAACAGACAGCTTGTAATAGGCTGTCTGGACTCTGTATAGCTGGGTGGTTTTCGATTTTGTTCTACCCCCACCCGTTAGCAGGATAGGGCGTAGTGGGTAGACAACGAGTCAGGCAGCGGGACAACAAATGCTGAATATTAGCCGGAGAGGTTGGGTTTGGACTAAAACCTGGTGGGAGTAGGATTCAAATTTTAGTCCAGCCCAAATCTCTATTTTGATACCCCCTTTTAACATTTTGTTGACTAAAATTGCATTGCAACTACATGCCAATTACTTCTCGTTTGAGATTTAGTAGACTGTCTGCTTAATATCTGCTGACACTGCTCCTTCAGCAGACATTCAACTGACTATAAGTAACTTTGCAAGTACATCAACATACTCTAAACCTGACTCTAACCGAACACTACTTAAAATCTAACTAGAATTAGTTGGCATGAAGATGCAATGTAACTTAAATTCAACAAAATGCATTAAATGGATCATCAAAAGGGGTGTTTAACAGAAGAAAAAAACTTAAAGTGGTTTGGAGCAAGTAAAGGGTGAGTAAACCATGAGTATGTTTCATTTTTGGGTAGAATGAGTGAATGAATGAATCAATCAATCAATCAATCAGGGCGATGCAGTGGCGCAGTGGGTAGTACTGTCACCTCACAGCAAGATGGTCGCTGGTTCGAGCCTTGGCTGGGTCAGTTGGCGTTTCTGTGTGAGTTTGCATGTTCTCCCTGCCTTCGCGTGGGTTTCCTCCGGGTGCTCCGGTTTCCCCCCAGTCCAAAGACATGCGGTACAGGTGAATTGGGTAGGTTAAATTTTCCATAGTGTATGAGTGTGAATCTATTTGTGGATGTTTCCCAGAGATGGGTTGCGGCTGGTAGGGCATCCGCTGCGGTTCATTCCTCTGTGGCAACCCCGGATTAATAAGAAAATGAATGAATGAATGAATGAATGAATAAATGAACAAATGAATGAATGAATCAATCAATCAATCAATTAATCCATCAATAATACAACAAATTGATCAATGAGCAAATCAATGGACAAACAAACAACCAAACGAATGACTCAATGAACAAATGATCGAACCAATCAATCAATAAATCAATTAGTAATATCAACTAACATTGTAAATATGAGAAAAAAGAAGTTTCAAAAACAGAAATATCTGATCATGTTGCCAATGCAATAACTGGCGCATTTGTACTGCATTCCAAAGGGTTTCATTATCAGCAAAACAGTGGAAAATGAAACAGCTTCCATTTTTGTTATGGTTAAAAGCAAATGGTTAAAAGCGACACAACAACTGGTTAGTTTACCTGCAATCCATTAGCTGACAATACGTTAAACTCCAGTTAAACTGATGTAGATTCTGTTGAATATTCTCTGTATATGGACAGAAGGAAATGTGACAGCTCGAGTTACCTGAAATGTGTGATCTGCTTCTCCAGTAAAGTCAACAATCTGCTCCTGATCTCCTCAAACTCCTCCTTCTCTCGTTCTGTAACTGTGCCCATGCCGTCAGGTCTGTCAAATCAAGGAGGAAATGTTCAATTGTTTGCTTTATTCTGTACAACACCTGCTCGTTCATACCAAATGCCCTTGAATCCACTGTTGCAACCTTAAAACTCAAAAGATTTTTGAAAGCTGCCATCAGAACCGAACAATGAGTTGACTCACTGTTTGAAGTGTTTCACAAACCGAAATCATTAAACAAAAGAATATCAAACTAAATGTGTTTTTAGAAAATGAGATTAAGGTACAATGCAAAAAGAAAAACGATTGAAAATATCTTTGAAAAAAAGACAATCTTTAAGTAAAATAAAATCTCACTGTTTGAAGTGTTTCACAAACCGAAAACATTAAACAAAAGAATATCAAATTAAATGTGTTTTTAGAAAATGAAATTAAGGTAAAATACAAAAAGAAAAACAATCGAAAATATCTTGGGGAAAAAAAAGACAATCATTAAGTAAAATAAAATAATGTAACCCAACAATTTAGAATCAACTCTTAAAAAAGTGTTTATTAGTATTTGTTTGAATAAAAATGTAAAAATCTGAAAATATACACTACCTGGCAAAAGTCTTGTCGCCTATCCAAGTTTTAAAAACAACAATTATTAACTTGATTTTTAGTTGACCATTTGCTATCAGAAGTGGCTTATATGAAAGGCAAAGGTCTCTAAATTACACTTATTTTACAAAAATAAAACATGATCATGCCTTAACTTTTAGTTATTTAATTAGAACAATAATCATTTGGTTAACTAGGCAAGTTAAGTTTGTTCTGCTGCCAATAGAAAACAAACAAAAAAACTATTTCCTAAGGGGGCTACCTTATTTTTTAAATTAGTTTTGTTTATTAGAAATTAAACCAACAGAAAAAAGAAAGAAATAATTGCAAATACTCTGAATATGCCCATGCTCTGTTTCATTTAGAAAATATTTAGACATCATTTAGAAAATATTTGAAACTGTAATGAAGATCTCCATCGTAATCCACCCTTTCTATAAGAGCTGGAGCCAAGTGTAAAACTTTTGACGTGTAAAACCAAACCATGTATTGCAACAGTTTACTTTTCTTTTGTCTAGATAAACTGTGAAATATTTACACTTCCACAAACTTCACATCAGATATGGATTCAAAGAACAGTTAAAATACTGTCTAACACCGAGCCCTTCCTTCTTCTAATGGCTTAAAATGGCTCATCAGCTGCCTCTTACGCATATTTTGTATTACACATGAAATTGACTATTGTACTTCACGCATTCAATATACAGTGGGGGAAATAAGTATTGAACATATTGTTTTCCTGGGAATAATATTTCTAAAGCAGCTGTTGAAATGGAATTTAACCAGATCTTGGTAAACCCCAAAATAATACAAAAATGAAGATAAAACAAAACAAAAAATAAATAAATTAGAAAAATTAGTCATGTGTAATATTAATGGAATGATACAAGGAGAAAGTACTGAAATACATTTGATACTTTATATAAAAGGCTTTATTTTGTGATGGCAGCTTAAAGACACATCTTTTAAGAGTATATACAAAGTCACCTGCGTTGCTAACGTCTGGTTTTTTTCACAGACTTCAACAGAGTGTAATAATCATGACGGTTCTGTGGGTCTCGTCTATCAAATCTGATCTTAATTTTGAATTTTCTATCAGATTCAAGTCAGGTGATTGATTCTTCAGCTTGTTTTCTTTCTCTGAAAGCATTCTAGAGTTTCCTTGGCTGTGTTTTGAATCATTGTCGTGTTGAAATATTCACCCTGGTTTCATCTTCATCATCCTGCTCATGTAATTGCTGGACTAAAGCAGCTAATATTCATTTACAATGTCGGAGGGCGGAGGATTGCTGAAGAACTACTGAGAGATTTCAGCTGCAGTCTGGGCTTTCGCTGTCTTTCTACACATCCCTTTTTTCATGTGTTCAATACTTTTTCCCTGTGTCATTTAATTGATTAAACTCTAATTAATTTGTTCTTTGCATGTATGGATTTCTTTGGTTCTTACCAACATCTGGTAAAAAGTTTAAGTCAACAGTACCTTTAGAAATATGTTTTCTGAGAAAAATTGTGACTTATTTCCCTCACTGTAAATGTCCCACATTTGTATATTAAATAACATTCATTCATTCATTTTCTTGTCGGCTTAGTCCCTTTATTAATCCGGGGTCGCCACAGCGGAATGAAACGCTAACTTATCCAGAAAGTTTTTTTACGCAGCGGATGCCCTTCCAGCCGCAACCCATCTCTGGGAAACATCCACACACACATTCACAGACACACTCATACACTACGGACAATTTAGCCTACCCAATTCACCTGTACCGCTTGTCTTTGGACTGTGGGGGAAACCGGAGCACCCAGAGGAAACCCACGCGAAGGCAGGGAGAACATGCAAACTCCACACAGAAACACCAACTGAGCCGAGGTTCGAACCAGAGACCCAGCGACCTTCTTGCTGTGAGGCGACAGCACTACCTACTGCGCCACTGCCTCGCCTATATTAAATAACAGTCACTAGTAAAATAAACAATGTATCTATAATAAAAAAACATCATCATTCCTAATGTTCTTTTTTTATGGCTGTAACAAGAATAAAAAGTTTACTAAATCAGCTATTGTCAATCCCAAATCAAATGTAGCCAGCATATGTTCCACCCCCAAACAATGAACGGTTGCATGGAAAGATTAGGCTAAGCTAATCATTCCAAACTTTGCTTAAACGTCGACAATAGCCAGTTTAGTTAGAAGCCGTTGTGCCTTTCTCTCCAAACTCTTCACACTATCTGAATAGGCCCAGCTTAGAGAAAGCTCTTTCCTTACAAACAAGCGCTAAAGGCAACTTGTAAACCTGTTCTGTTCTTCAAATCCCTCTCTCCATTAGTCGAAATCCGCCTTTTCTTTTTGACAAGAGCCAGCTAATCCCGACAGAACACAAAGACGGCGTGTGAAGAGCGACAGAAGATGTGTATGTGCGAGCGAAGAGAGAGAGAGAGAGATCGGCGTCTAAAGAAACTAAAAGAAAAAAAAAACTCCATTCCACATTATGGTAAAGGCTAAGGAGTGTATAAACTCAACATCGACCCTTTAATCTCGATGTCTTTGTCTGCTGTACTGTGTAGACTCATTAGTTCTGAAGGAAGGCCTCTTGGTTTAACTGCTTCTAACAAGAGGCCTGGGAATTGAACTGCTAGTGTGAAGGAGAATCGCTCTGGTTTTCCAGTTTGTACTCGCGCGACACCAAAACCTACGACGAAGCAAAAAGCCTTACGACTTTAGTTGGTAATTAAGTCTGGCGGCAATTCACACATCCTCCCATTGACTTGACTGATGCTAAACGGATCCTTTAAACCTTGAAAAGCATCCAATTCTACCTTACGTAACACAACATTATTAGTAGAGCTTTGCTAAGGATGGAATTTGTTGTCGGAGCCTAGTGTGACAGATTGTGGTGCCATTTAATGGGATTGTCAATGTATGTGTTTGTGTGTAGTTTGTGAAAAATGCAAAGGTGTTTTAGTTTTGGCAGAACATATATGACATCTGATCTGAAAAAAAAAAAAAAAAAAGTAGTATCCTGTGCATGTCATAATTTGTCTTTTTGATGTTCCTTGTATACAGTAATTATTGTTATATAATAGCTATTATTGAAAATCTGTGCATTGTTGTGTCTTGCATGGTAAACTACACTGTAAAACCCAAAAAGTTAAGGTAACTCAAACCATTTGATGCAACTGATTGCACCTAACCATTTTAGTTCAAAAACTAATCAGAATGAGTACCGTCAACTTAATCCATTTGAGTAAATGAAGCAATTTGAGCACAGTAAAACCCAATAAAATCAAACCAACTGAGTACTGTAAACTAGAGGTCTGCATCCCGCGGCTGTCCCGTGGGCGCCGCAGGACCCGACCAGATTTCTAAGGCGGGTTTAATTTGGAACGGGAGCGGGCTGTCTAGCAATATCGCTCCCGACTCCCGAGTGAGCACGCGTATGTATGTGTGTAAATGAAATAGCGCGATGCTGTGTTTAGCTTGTTTGTTGCAGTGTGTGTGTGTGTATGTATGCATGCGCACGCGCGAATAAGAGGTGTGTGTGTGTGTGTGTGTGTGTGTGTGTGTGTGTGTGTGCGCACGCGAATGAGAGAGAGCTTTGCCTCTGTGTGGGCTTGGTGCTTATGAGTGTGTGTTAGTGGGCGCGCGCGCGCGAATGAGAGAGAAAGCTTTGTCTGTGTGTGTGTGCTTGGTGCTGTGCGTGTGTGTGTTTATACAGACAGCTTGTTATAGGCTGTCTGGACTGTATGACTGGGTGATTTTCGGTTTTGTTCTCCCCCCGCTCTTTAGCGGGATCGGGCGCGGCGGATAGAAAACGGGGCGGGGCGGGCAGCGGGACAACAAGTGCTTAATATAAGCGGGAGCGGTCGGGTTCGGGCGGGAGCGGGATTCAAAATTTAGTCCCGCGCAGATCTCTACTGTAAACCCAAAAAGTTAAGACAATTTAAATTGTTTGAGGAAACCGATTGCTACAAAACATTTGAGTGAAAAACTAATTTGTATAAGTACTGTGAACTTACTCCATTTAAGTTGAAGTAATGCAGTATTTAATTAACTAATTATCCTCATCACTAAATTCAAAACTCTTTTCAAATGAATTAACTTTCCATAAATTTGAAGTTAACTACACTCATTTCATTTGATAAAGTTGACTGTTGGGTTTTACAGTGTAACAATAAATAAATGCATGCTTAAAGTGGAAAAGTAAATAATATAAAATTAATAAATCAGTTATTAAATTATATAATTATAAATTGGCTGTATTGTGGATGCAAACTTTTACCACATTATTTTTATTAGCAGCAGCATTATCATAAAAGTTGTGTTTGAAAAAAAAATATTAGAGAATGCAAAATAATATAATATTCAAGAAAATGAACAGTAATTCATAATTTAACAATAATATAGCATAGCTATTATTTACTACTAACACATTATCAATGGTAATATTGGTATTGTGTCATGTTTTTTTATTTTTATTAATACAATTTGATTATACTTTATTATACACTATATTTTATATTTCATATCATTTTGTTACTGTAGAAATATTCCTAATATATTGACAACATTAACAGTACCTGACAGAAGTCTTGTCCCCTATCCAACAACAAGGAACAACAAATAGTAGTTTGACCTCTAGTTGATCATTTGGTATCAGAAGTGGCTTATATGGAAAGCAAAGGCCTCTAGATTATGCTTATTTTACCAAAATAAAGTATGATCATGCCTTGATTTTTAGTTATGCAATTAGAACAGTAAGGTCTGACTTTGCCTGGACAAAAGTATTGTCACTTAGCAAAAATAATGTACAGTATAGAATATAAATATAATATGGTGCAGTAGAAAAAAAATAATATTAAGCTTGGACTTCCATTCATCAGGTATCAACAGGCTGTTGATGTTGCCATCCACTCTGCAGAGATCACTCTGCAAGATTACACGTCCCCATACTGAATGTACTGTAACCCCAAACCCTGATTTTTCCCTCACCAAACTTGATTGATTTCTATGAGAATCTTGAGTCCATGAGGGTTCCAATAGGTCTTCTGCAGTATTTGTGATGATTGTGATGCAGTTCAACAGATGAACTAAGTCAAGATATTTTTAGTTCCTTTTACAACTGGGATCAAATACAACACTTTTGTCAGGTAGTGTAGTATATTATTTCTTTAAATATTAAAAGCAACATTAAACACTAATTGTAACAATCATCTAAATATATTAATTATTTATGATATATTTTGTTTAATAATCATAAATAATGAAAATGTTTTTTTTTTGTAATTTTGTCACTTGTATGATGTTCATTCACTGTTTTACATTTTCTAACTATTCCTTTATTGTATTAATTGTTCTATTGTCTTTTCTTTTTTATGTAAATATGCACTTTTAGAGGTTTAAAGGTGCTTTAAAAAATTAAGTGTATTATTATTGTTTTCATCATCAATTACCGTCAATATACGTATTAAGAATTTTTTACAAAATCTGAAAAAGAATTACACAAACAAAAAATTAAGACAAAATAAAATGCTTTGAACTAGGGCTCCACAATTAATCGAAAAAAGAGATCACAATCTCGATTCGACCCTACACACGATCTTAATTCATCTTTTCTACGATTCAGCGTATTATATTTTCAAGGTCAGGAGAGAAGCTTAATGGCAGTCGCACAAGTCTCCACAGGAACATGAACACTTTCAAATGGCATTTAAAGTGTCCCATACTGTATTTATAAGGTATAATTCACCCAGAAATGTAATTTCTGTCTTCATGCAATGATGTATTTGCGGCCGCGAAATCACACGTGAGCTGACCACGACCTACAGAGAATGCGCACGTGTGCATGCAGCAAGCCGATGACGGCTACTTTAGTAAACCGAACCTGCATAGGATTTGAATAATAAGTAATAAAGTTGTTAATAACATTTAGTTTGTTGCACAGGGCGATCGTTTGAGGGTCGCGCTGAAAGAATAATTTGCATGTATGTGTGTTTCATCACAGTGATGGCAGCCATGAGCCACATTTGGAAGTAAAAATTAAACTGGCCTCACATAATTTGAAGGATCATAACGCATTTAACAGTTATGATTTTGGCAAGCATTTAATATGTTTTTTTTCTAACATAGTGTTTTACATGAAAAGAATTTTTTTACAGTGTCATAGCTGTATAGCTACTCTAGCCTATACTGTTGAATATAATGCAAGAAATCTGATAATGACAAATGTTTGATTTTACCAGTGAAAACAAATGGTCTCATAATGCTGTCAACGACAAATGACAAGCACATGTCTCAAACATAATAATTAAATTTTATAATTATGAATTGTTGTATTCTGATGTCATCTTTTTACTGTGAATTAACAAACAGGATAATTAAAAGTCTGTTCCAACATAATGACTGTACAAAATGTAGCATTTTAAGCAACAGTAGACCTACACATACTGTGGGCCTAATATTATTATAGTTGTTTTACCATCACTTTAGAATTATAAAGTGCTATCTGACATTTTTGTCAAAATTGAGTTATTGACATCTTCTTATTAAATGACAACTGATTGTTTACATTAAGACTTAAAAAAAAATAAATAAATAAAAAAAATGTTGCAGGTAGAACTGTATCATTCCAAGGTGACGATGTTTTTATGAATTAAAAATAATAATAGCCTACTCATATTTCATCTAAAGAATCGTGAGAAAGAATCGTGATCTTGATTTTAAGCAATTAAATTTTTGCCGGAATCCTGTAGCCCTACTTCCGACTGAAATAAACTTAGGCCAGAAAGCAGCAATCCACAAAACTGACAGTAATTTTTATTTTTTAAATTTAGTGTGTCCTAAAACAAACCACAAATAAAAATATAAGTACACAATCACAACAATCGTCACAATGCAAAATGTCAATATGGAGGATGTCAAATGTGCAGATAAATCCGGCAAAAGTGCAGTGAGCCTCCAGCTCACGCAGCGCTGCCTCATGCTGGCGTCCCTGGTGGGAGCGCAGTACTGTTGGGGGGGGGGGGTGGTGACTTATTGTTTGTGCCTGATGAAGCGAGCGTGTTTGAGATGAGTGTAACGCTGACCCGTCCATGGCCAGTCAACGAGGGTTAAATAGTGTCGGGAGGCCTGAGAAAGTCTGCTCGTGCTGAGCTGTCCAGTAAGTTGGTTGTGAGGCTGTCCAGTAACTGGTTAGCAGGGTTGTGAGATAAGTGGTGAAAACCACATTTACGCTACACACGACAAGTATCAGACCGGAAGTCATTCATCTCCAATGGAGAGTGGTCTAGGGGCTGCGTGGAGCTCAAATCATCTCCGTATGTAAAAAATGATGATCTAATTTGAGGCGCACATACGTCACGAGTCCTGACCATCTCCGTATGTGGAAAATTCAGATTATTGGAAAAAAATTTGGAAAATACAGTATTATTGGCATTTTTTATAGTAATATTGGCAGAATTTATATTTTACAGCAATTTAAAAGGATTATTTTTACTTTAAAGTACAACAATATTGTTACAATAAAAAAATCACTTAATTATTTAGGAAATCACAACAAATCACAATCACAATCGATTCTAACCTCAATTACACTAATTAATATGTTATATTTATATTCAATTGATCAGAAACCGTGTAAATATGATATTTTTTAATTATTTATTGTCTTAATTTTATTCCATTAAATTATAAAACTATCAAATGATTCATTTTTTCTCAATACAGCCCTTCAAACATCTGCTGAAATTTCCAGTATTTTCCAAATGCAGAAAATCTTAATATCGTAATGGGAATATTCTTATAGCAACATCAATAAAATAAATGAAACTACAATTAGATTTGTAAAAATACTGCAAAATGTACCAGTAAACTGTAAATTAACAGCACAGTGGTTAGTGGAGTTTTACAGCACAATTGTAATTAGGGTTGGGCGATGTCGACCAATCTGGCATCGTACGATATCTAATGTGAAACACCTCGATGGACGATGGCATCGTTGTCATAGGTGGTGGTGAATTAATTATTTGTAGCCTACTGTTTCAACAACCGTACCCGCATGGTCTTTGTTTTACCCAAAAGTAACCAAATAAATAAAGATAAGTTACACACAAATTACCACCTGTCAATGACTTTTTCCGCAGTACTCTGGCATGAATAGGTAGAGTGATTTGTGTAGTTATAAAGGCATCAACAAACTTGGTTGGTAAAAAAGGTCCACAACCAACAGGAACCAACAGTATCTAAGGTTTTCACTAAAATTACTATGTACAAGTGTGAAAGTGAAAGATTGAAGCAGTGTACTGACGCTGTTACCTGATAGATTAAAAAAAGACAGAAGAGTCGTTAGATAGAGACAAGATGAATTAAATATCACGTTTAACAATAATAGTGAGACATGATCCAGCGGCACATCCTTGATGAACTGTCCGACGTGAACTGCTCTCTGGGGTTTTGTGCTCAAAGCACCCGCTGACTGCCTGGAGCTCAGATGTGAGCATATGCCACTGCAGCGTATGCCAGAGTGTGTACTGTATGTGTGTGTGTCTGTGTGTGGTCAAGTGATATGCGAGCTGTTCAGAATGCTAGGTAAAACGTCAATGTGGGTGTGGAATGTTTTTATTAAAAAATCTCATTTTAAAACTAAAACATATTAGTGTAAACGGAGCCCAAGTGTGAATTTACATAAACAAATCAACTATTTTGGTACTGTGACGTAAAGTATAAATTAACAAGGAGGACATGACATATCTCTTAAGTCACATTTTATTAGGGTATCTGAAAAAAAAAAGTGCTTGATTTATGTATTGGTCTACTACTGTGCAAAGATATGTGAAAATAAAATCTATACTCCAAAATTGCGTAATGCGCTAAAGGTTTTAGTGTGAAACTCATGATACAGTGTTTCAGAATCTCAGAACTGTTTTTTCCCCCATTCAGCTACTGTACTATAAATAAAGCCATTCTGAGATGCTGTAAGCTGCACTTGTGTAAATGAAAATACGATGCCAAGCTTCACTCTGAAACCATCAAAGTTTTTGCCAGCAAACATAATGCAAATGTAATGACTATATATTACTTTGTTATGATTTAACGATGACACACACTAAAATGTCATTCAGTGAAACAACAGTTCATGTTCCAAACAATCTCGTCAGGCATATTTTCAATAAAAACTTTATGATGACAAAAAAAAAAAAAAAAACATTTGTAAGTGGCTCTAAACCTTTGTAAGTTTCTTTTTTTTCTTTTGAACACAAAAGAACATCCGGCAACCATTGACTTTCATACTGTTGTGGGAAAAAACAAATACTGTGCAAATCAATTGATACTTATTTTGTGTTTGACAGAAAAAAAGACATGAAAAGACCAACAAAGACGACAGAATTTTCAGTTTTGATTAAACTATCCCTTTAAGGATCACAGTGCAATTAACTGTAATTTTAAATGTTTATGTTCTTTCAGTAAAAATGAAATTACTTTACAAAAAATAAAATGAATGTTTTTTGGGTGTGCTATTTTCTCGTTTAAAATTCATAATAATTCATAATCCAAAATAAAAACTTGATATGGTGTAAAAGTAAAAATACAATTGTTTGCAGGTTTTTTTTGTTTTTTTTTTACTTTGCAACAATATTGTTACATAAAAAAAATCACTATACATTATTTAAGAATCACAACAAATCACAATCACAACTGAATCCAACCTCAATGCCACTAATTATTATGTTATATTTATATTGAATTGGTCAGAAACGGTAAATATGAGATTTTTAAACTGTTAATTGTATTAACTCTATTCTATATTGAATTATACATAAAGACCCCACGGGCAACCCCCCAATCAGTCTACAAATATTACTTCTTTCCAAATTCAGCCACATCCACACTTTCAGAAATGTTTGACATAGTTTCGTAATAGAAGGCAGTGCTTTTGTACAGATAACCTTGCTAACAAATGAACTAAACTCTTTCCTAAACCAAAGCAATTTTGCTTTTAAAAGCAAATGTATGAGAAAATCTATCGCAGTCCTGTAGCTTCACCCTCTTCGAATGTTATTACTTGATTGAATGGGCATTATCAGTTCTTATCAGCTTTAAGATATGAGGCAGTAGGGGCCTTCTGCGCCTACTAGTTAGCTCAAAAAGCTGTTATCATCCATCCACATGGTTAATCAACTATACAAATAGAGAAGACTCCAGATGCAGATCTGTTTTTACATTGGGTTTAGGGTTAGGGTAGGGGTAGATATTAATAAAATACAATTAATGGGAAATTTAATACATAACATAAATAATTCTTGTGGTTAATCAGCTTTACTAATAGAGAAGACTCCAGATTCATATTTGGTTTTACGTTACTGAGATGTTTGGGTTTAGGGTTGGGGTAGGTAGATGTTAATAAAATACAATTAATGGGAAATTTAATAAATAATATAAATAATTATCATGGTCAATAAACTATAGTACTAGAAAAGACTCCAGATCCAGATCTGTGTTTACATTAGTGTGACGTTTGAGTTCAGAGTTGGGGTGGCTTTAATAAAACACAGTTAATGGAAAATTTAATAAATAATATAAATAATTTTAGTTAATTTCCGGCTGCAGCCATATGTGATCTCTAGCTGATTAACCATGTGGATGCATGATAACAGCCTTTTGAGCAAACTAGTAGGTGCAGAAGGCCCCTACTGGCCCATATCTATCAGCTGATAACCACTGATAGCGCCCATTCAATCGAGTGATAACATTTGAATCGGCTGGTAGCTTTACCTTGATTTTGCATTGCTTTTGTCAATGTTGCGGGACTGAATTTTCACCAGACTCGAACCTGATTGCTCAAGTACAACACAGTATAAAGTAAGATACAGAGAAAACTGACCACCTAAGAAAAGTTGTGCATATGGCGTTAAACGTGTGAGGCAAACATCCAGTCGATGTCAGAATCATTTGAATTTTTTTCTTTTTCTTTTTTTTTAAATATTCCTTAAACAATGTTTAACAGAGCAAAGAAATTTTTACAGTATGTCCGATAATATTTTTTTCTAAAAGAAAAAAGTCTTATTTGTTTGATTTCGACTAGAGTAAAAGCAGTTTTTAATTTTCTTAAAAAACATTTTTTGTCAAAATGATTAGCCCCTTTAAGCTCAATATTTTTTTCGATAGCCTACAGAACAAACCATCGTTATACAATAACTTGCCTAATTACCCTAACCTGCTTAGTTAACCTAATTAACCTAGCTAAGCCTTTATATGTTACTTTAAGCTGTATAGAAGTGTCTTATATGATATATGATAATTTTATAATATTAGTAAAATATTATTTACTGTCATGATGGCAAACATAAAAAAAGTCAGTAATAAATGATTTAATAAAACTATTATGTTTAGAAATGCGTATAGAAAAATCTTCTTTCTGTTAAAAAGAAATTGAGGAGCAAAATAAACATGGGGGTTATAATTCAAGGGGGTTAATGATTCTGACTTCAACTGTATTTGATTATAAATCATTCATACCGTTAAGCAGTTTTCGTGGTTATGCATTTATTAATCTGCACAAAAATAATCCTTTATTTAACAATAGTATGTCCCTGTAAATAGCATTGGCGTCATACTGTCCGGAAGCCTTCATTTTACCTAGAAACTGCAGTCAAATGTATGTTGAAGTACATTTTTGCACAAAAATATAGGCTCAAACATGTATTTCCAATGAGTACATGCTAAAAAAATAGTACAATGTCTGCTTTTTTTGTTATAACTATGGCAATAAAAAATGATAAATATGCATGACAGATAAAGTCGGTGTGTATTTAATCATCCCAATCACTGCACAAAAATAACAGTTGATTAACAGTTTCCATATTTTGTTTTTATACTTTGATTTACGTGTTTTCCGTTTATATGCGGTTGTGAATTGCATAATGGGATGTTGAGCTCTGCTTGGTCAACTTTAGATGTTGAAAATTCAACTTTACAGTTTAACAAAGTGACTTTTATTGACATTTTATTAGTTTGAATAATATTATGTATAAAAAAATAGCATAAAGAGAAGTTAGTCTGTAAAATGAGAGAAAATGTTCTGATAAGATTTTTGTATCGTAAAATACAGTACAACACTCACCCAGACAAAATATCACTTCAAACTATTAAAAAATGTTCAATTTAGTCACTTATTCAAACATGTTATGGTTCAAATAATTGTTGGAAGAAAGATTAAGGTCCCAAAATGCAATTCAAATGCAGAGACAAACATAAATAAATAAATAAATAAATAAATAAATAAATAAACAGGAATAACAAAATAAGTGTAATAGTTAATTTACAATGTGTTTTACAGTGTACATCCTTTCGAATCATCTGCTGAAATATTTTCTGAAAAAAAAAAAAATCTAAATATCTAATATTGTAAAAGAATGCCATCTAAAAATGAAAACTGTGCATGACAGATGGGGTCTGTGTTTTTTTTGTTTTTTTCTGATAACATCAAGAGACCCAACATGGACAGAAGTGACACTCCGAAGGGTGCCGTTCTGGATGTATGTCATGTTTACAGTGAGTAAGTGAGTGTGCGGACTGGTAAATACTCTTGTCACACGGGGCAGCCAAGCATGATGGACAGGCGAGAGAGGGGTTTCGGAGGGAGACTGACAGGTGAGAAAGAGGTTAGCTTGTGATTACTGTCACACGCTTCGCTGTCAGTACATCCTCGGCACTTCATCTCTCACAGAAATCCACACCTGTCTGTTTGCTCTCGCGTACCTGCTTGTAAGACTCAAGCCTCGTCGAGCCCAGAGTCAATCTGTCAGTCAAACACAAGCGACACTGACTGAAATGTGCCATGAGGATGTTTGCACTGTCTGCAAGAAGCCTCTGTGAACACACACTTCACTGTCATCTAAAATAAAACCCAATGCCGGGAGGAATTTATGGAATTAATGGTTTAGCTATACCGGATTAATTACAACAGCTGTTTTCTCTACAGTAGGTACAATCAAATTAACTGTCTTCATACTTAATGGCTGTTTGTTATATATTAGAGTTAGGTCACACTTTATTTTAAGCTACACAATTCACACAATTAACAAATCATTAAATAAGACTTAATAAACTACTAATTAGTTGCTTATTTATAGTTAGTAAGGTTATAGTTGGGTTTAAGTATTGGGTAGAATTTGGAATGTAGAATGAGATCATACTTTATCATAATTTAAGTATTAATAAATGCAATATTTTAATTATAGGCAGGTAATATGCAATAATAGGGATTGGTACTTAAACTAAGTACAAATTGTTTTAAATAAAATTATGTATAGTGTTTTTTATTATGATGATGATGCAATTTTGATGATTATTATTAAAATAATAAATAAAACAATTAAATATATATAGATGGGCCTAGATTATTTTTAATACATTTTTTTATCAAGATTAATCTCACTTTAATCTTGGAATTAATCTCGATTAATCTAAATTAAAATGGCTCATTTGAATTCTGCCGCAGGCATTCAGAATATGTGTGCTCCCCAATTAATGACTAAAAGATCGGGTCTTTGAAATCGGGTTTCTCAAGACAGGTGCCACATTAAACCAAGGGCTCATCTCCTTTTTCCAAAATACATTACAAACTGCTTGAGAAAATTTTACTTTGAAAATCGGTGATGAAAATAAATTTTGTTCAACAAGAAGTACTTGTGTTTACTAACTGTTTATTCATTTAAACATGAATTTTGAACAGTAGGCCTACACAATCTCGAAACAGCGATATTTAATTACCTAAATCCGGCTAAAGGCATAACTGAACTAAACAGAAATGGAATTAAGAGGTGGAGTATACGTATATTAGTGGCATTATTGAAGTAAACACCGGAATCAAACTATTGCCGTCATGTAGGTCTTTTCGCCGTATTTTCCGACAAGATCCACACATGCGGCATTCAGTAAAGGACTGCACACACACACACACACATGCACTTGGAAGCATGCATGCACAAACACAAGCATGCATGCATGCACACACACAAGCGCACACACACACAAGCACACACACAAAGCAAAATGCGAAAGTTTTTTTTCTTTCCATTCGCCGTTAGGGTTAAGTATCGTTTAGGGTTATTTCGATACCGGTGCAAAATCGATACTTTTAAAACGGTACCAGTGCCAAAACGGTGCCTAAATATTTTAATCATTAGAATTGACAATACAAATATATGTATTTATTTTACGTTTAAAGTAAAAATAAATTTATATTTTATATATTTGAATTGCATTAATATATTTCTTTTGATCATTTGTTAGCATGAATGCAAGCTTTGCATTATGCTATTACTATTACATTAACTTACTACTAACCTGTGGGAATCAGGAAACACCTTTTTTCTGGGTTTGGGGCTTGTGACTACTTTTACATGGACATCAGTCATCTAATGATTTGCCTAAATCTGAATAAGACAATAATATGATTCAGTTGTTTACATGAGTTGCTTTTTGAACGTTACATTTATGATTCCCAGTAACATGTTATAGCACACAGATCCATTAATGTCATTGCATCACCAGTCTATAAATGTTACCTTTGCAGTTTGTGTCTGTGGTCCTTTAAGATAATCAAAAATCACTGTTTACGGTGGACTCTTGATCAGAGTATTGTCTTAATCATATTAAAATCAAAGTATTGGTGTCCATGTAAACGATAATGTCACAAACTGTCAAAGACAGTCCATTCCTCACCTTTAAGTTGATTTAGAGAGGATGTGACCATGCATACTTATGTGTGCCTTTGATGAACCCCTTGATGCTTCTTACGTTTTTGTCCCAGTAACACCGGAATTAGGCACCAAAATTCATATGCTGGTTCTGTCTGGTGCATACCGGTTTCGGGCATACGGGTTTTGGTACCCGACCCTATTCGGTGTGCGTTACTAAATTCCATGACACTCTTACCAGTCCTTACTCCTTATTTTCATCTTATACCCCAGTTTGTCACAGGGGCATGAATTAAATGTTCATGAGTCAAAGTGATACTGCCGAACTGCAGTTAAAGTCACCCAATATTACAGGAAACTCTTACAAGAAAGCACTTCACATAAACACCTTAATTATTTTATTGTCTATTAGGGCAAACTAGACTACAAATGTCCATGTGAACATAGTCAGTAGTGTCTTAGAAGTAAGTAATAGATCTAAAACAGGAGTCACCAATCTTGTTTCCTGGAGGGCCGGTGTCCTGCAGATTATGAGCTCCAACCCTAATCAAACACACCTGAATGAGCTAATCAAGGTCTTACTAGGTATACTTGAAACACGGCAACACGGCAATTGGACCTAAACCTTGCAGAGACACCGGCCCTCCAGAAAAGAGATTGGTGACCCCTGATCTAGAAGGACACTTTTTTGTCAAACGGCTCACTGGTATACAACCATGCTAAAATATCAAGGTGAAAGTCAGAGCTTGCATAGAATAGACCCAGCTCCCAACCCAACTTTGAGTATAGATTAATGGTTGTATATATTTTTTTCGCTCGATAAAAGTCTTGCATAATAAGTAACAATATTTACGTTACTTTTTTGAAAATGTAACCTGTGTTACTTTTCAGTTTAATTAATTAGCTTTTAAAAAATAAATTGCTGAAATAAAATAAAAGTAGTTACAATGAATCACAATGAAATTGAGAGATTGTGTTCATTTTTTTGAAGAAAAGTAAAAGGGGGTTACCTCAATAGACAGTGATTTTACTTAAGATAAATAGCAATAAAGTAGCAAACACATTGCTTTAAACTTTAAATAATCTGTATATACAACAAATTTTGCGCAGCCCTAGAATGATCTATACACATGTAAAGATTTTTAGTTTTTTTTCATCACATACATGTATTACACAATGAATATAATAGCGTCTGTCATGTTAGTTTGTTTGTTGTGTTCCACACAGGTGGTAAGGAAGAAAGAATATCCCAAAATATATGTTGATGTGTTTGTTTAATGTAATGTGAGTGTATGTTACATAGTGTTTTGACAATTGCAAAACTGCTCTGTTAAAAATGAAAGAAAAAAAACATTTCTGAAGGAGATCAAGCCTCAGCCAGGTAATAAAAAAATGCATAAGTAACTCAAAAGTAACGCAACACATTACTTACCATAATATGTAACTAAGCAACGCAATTAGTTACTATTTTGTAGAGTAACTTAATATTGTAATGCATTACTTTCTAAAGTAACTTTCCCTAACACTGATTACATATACATATAATAATATACTTTCAAACTATTATATATACATATTATTGCACATTTACTGCCAACATCTTTATAATTAATCAATCAAAATATTAATCTTCCCTCCGCCTTTTTTAACTAATAAAATCTATCAATAGTTGATGTGATGTGGCTCCAATACTCAACATGTATATATATTTGATTATTATTTGAAATCCCTGAAAAAATGTACATCTAGAAACCAAGACTGCAGACAAACTGTGTGCTCGTTGCGCTCTATTAGAGTTGGTGGGTGGAAGATCATATAGAAAGATGTCACAAAGACAATAGCAAATACATTCCTCCCAGGTTTCCAGCTTCACACTCACTGTGAGCAAGGCCACACTGCCGCTGGCTTTCTTTGAGTTATTGACTGATGCGATAGACCAGTTGAGTGGATGCTTTCTCATTCGAACAGACGCCATTTTTTTAAGCTGTACACACTTTTAAACTCCTTAAAATTCTCCACATTGAAATAATATTTTACTTCTGCTGTTGTTTTTGTTATTCGTCAATACAGTAAAATACCACTGTGGAAAAGATTACTGTAAAAAATTGTAAAAAATTGATTGTTCTGCACAATCAATTTGTGTTGGGACATATACATTTAACATTTACATTTAGTCATTTAGCAGACGCTTTTATCCAAAGCGACTTACAAATGAGGACAAGGAAGCAATTTACACAACTATAAGAGCAACAATGAATAAGTGCTGTAGGCAAGTTTCAAGTATGTAAAGCATATATATATATATATATATATATATATATATATATATATATATACACATATATATATATATATATATATATATATATATATATATATATATATATATATATATATATATATATATATATATATATATACATACATATACATATATATATATATATATATATATATATATATATATATATATATATATATATATATATATATATATTTTTTTTTTTTTTTTGTAGTTAGTGGAGGAGTCAGAGAGGGAATTGCATATTAGTAAGGAAAGTGGAGACTAAACATTTGAGTTTTTAGTCGTTTCTTGAAGACAGTGAGTGACTCTGCCGCTCTGATGCGATTAGGGAGTTCATTCCACCAATTGGGCTGATTGAGCGCGAGAGTTCGGGAAAGTGATTTCTTTCCTCTTTGGGATGGAACCACGAGGCGACGTTCATTCACAGAACGCAAGTTTCTGAAGCGCCTATAAATCTGCAGAAGTGAGAGCAGATAAGAAGGAGCGCAGCCAGAAATTGCTTTGTAAGCAAACATCAGAGCTTTGAATTTGACGCGAGCAGCAACTGGTAGCCAGTGCAAACGGATGATTAGCGGAGTGACATGTGCTCTTTTAAGTTCATTAAAGACCACTCGGGAAAAAATGAAGAAATTAGGTTAACTTACTAGCTTTTACAAATCTAAGAGGGTTGAAAATAAAACAGTTATGTTTTCCTTGCAAAGAACTTCAGCACTGTGTTATTTTATATATATTTTATATACACTGTGTTATGTATATATATTTCTGTTATTTATTTATTTTGAATAAGTAATTTAAATAAACAGCAAACATATTTTTGTGTTGTTTCTTTATAAAAAATATGCATACATATGTTTATTTAACTTAAAGTTTTGAAGTTAAACAGTAGAACCAGTATAGGGAAGATGTCAGCCACACTGTTAAAGATTCTTAATGTCTACATTTTTTTTTTTTTTGTTGTTGAATCTAAAGAACTTTAGATCAAGACTAAATTTCAAAAGACTAATTTCAAGACTAAAATATTGAGTTAATATTTTTTTTTATATTTCTTTGAATAATTGAAAAAAAATAGTTGAAACCTGATTAACTTATTAATATTAAAGTAACAAAAAATATATTTTTTACAGTGTATGTCTATAATTCAAATTTGCATAACTTAATACATCCCCATGTTGTTAAAAATATTGTAGATAATAGTTAGTAAGTAGTAGATGGCTTTAGGTATTGGCAAATTAGGAGATCAATGAGGATCATCACTTAGCTCTAACTGTAGTTATTATCTAGTGAAAGGATGCCAGTAACCTTTAAGGGTGCTTTCACACCTACACTTTTGTTTCGGAACGTGTCTCATTTGCCCAGTTAGCGCGGTTCGTTTGGCATATATAAACAGGGCAATCGTGCTCTGTTCCGCGCCAAAGTAATCGTTCCGAGATCGCTTGAATGAGGTGGTCTCGGCTCGATTGAAACAAACCCTGGAGCGGTTCGATTGCAGTAAGAAAGCGTTCCGATCCGAGCGCGATTATATCACAGTGTTTTATGGATATGTAATAGGCATACGGCTATATGAAGAGAGAATTATGAGTAGGGCGGGAAGTTTAACGAGTTTCCCGATGCCTTCAAACGAGTGATGATCTCCTGGTAATCTTGCTTCTCCCTCCCAGTTCTTAAAATAGGCATCGTCGCGCACCCTTCTCACCCCTCCCCACCGCGTCTCTCCTCAGACACATCGCGCGCGCGCACCCTGTCAATCACCACCAAACCACCACCTCTCCTGACAGCTGAGCGGGACGCTGCAAAATAAACCCTGACACTGACCAATGTAAGGAGAGTTTACTCGCACGTGACTTGTTTTAGCTCTTTTTTAGAAACTTTGCAGTGTGAAAGCGAACCGCTCCAAGAGCAAAGAGCAACAATTTAACAATTGTAATCTCTGTTTCGGAACAACTGAATCGATTCACAGGTGTGAAAGCACCCTAAAAGATTCATCTGTTTATGCTAGCTCATCCTACTTTCAGATACGTTAACCAATTATGATAGCAACATAAGTTACTCTGATGCCATACAGATAGCTCAATTGCTCCTCCTAGCTAAAATAAACATCTTTACCACTTTAGTTAAAAAAGATTATAATTTAATAAATAATTTATTTAATTAGTTCATTTATTCAAACAGAAGCATGGTCATTTTGCACATATTTATTTCAGAGTACATCTCGTGTGTTTCTCAGTGTGTGTGTGTGTGTGTGTTTGTGTGAGAGAGAGAGAGAGCATTAGATACTAACATTAAATGTGAGAACATTAGAGTAGAGCTTATTAATATTATCAGCTCTTTTAAATATGGTCAAAAGCAACCATATCATATTAGGGCCAAATCTTTAGGGTTAGAAATGGACCTGTAAAATTATTTCTGGAGAATGTATGCACTTACCTAAGACACATAGTTTCTAATGTGGAACAATTATCTATTGCATCAATGCATCAAATGACACCTTTAATGCATTTTTGTTTCACACTGAGATTCACAAACCAGTAATTAATAGATAAGCACAATACTGACTTATTTGAAGATTTATAAAACCATCGTTGCCATATTCATATTGGATGATCTTTATCTTCTTAAACAACATAAAAAATGTGTCTGTATAACATCAAACATAAAATGTAAAATGCTATGGATGCACAGAATTTTGGGCCGCTGAACATTATTTGCAAAAATTGGCAATTTTGGTTTACATCTAAAAAAAAAAAAGAAAACATCCAAAAAATAAAAAGCCAAGCTGCACCACACCACTCAACAGTGTTCAGTGCACTGGTTTCACTTTCCCCCCAGCCATAGTCAGCGGCATTCACACCTCACAAATAAAGCACTGCACTATGAAACCCATTTATTTCATTGCAACATGCAAAGGCTGATTTGTTGCTGCGTCAAAGCAAATTTTTTTATGGTTATACTGGTTCATGAACCAGAATACTTATCTATAGAGGTATATTCGAGCTGCACAATTAATCAAAAAAAGATCACAATCTCGATTAGACCCCCTAGACTATCTTAATCCAGCATTTCTACGATTCTGCCAATCATATTTTCAAGTTCAGGGGAGAAGCATAGGCGGCTGCACGGGTCTTTTCATTGTTTCACACACGTAGCGACATGGACACCTCCAAATGATGTCACATACTGTATTTATAAGGTATAATTCACCTTAAAATGTTATTTTTGTCTTCATTTAATGCTGTATTTGTGGCCGGGAAATCACACGTGACGTGAGCTGCTGACTGCAGGCGCGCGCATCTATATGGCATCTACTTTATTGAACAGAACCTGCATATGCTGTGAATAATAGGTAATAAAGTTGTAAATAATATTCAGTTTGTGGCACAGAGTGATAGTTTAAAAGCCGCGCACAAAGTATGAACAGCACTTAGTAGTGAAAATGAAACCGAAAGCGTGCGCATCATTTAAATAGTCATATCGCATGTTAGAGTTATGACTGCGACAAGCATTTGATATGTTTTTTTCTTTTATAGCAAACACACAGTTGTGCATGAAAATAAATGTTTACAGTGTCATTATTAATACTCTAGCCTCTGTAATGTTGATTTTACCAGTGAATTAAATGGCCTAATAATGTTCTGAATGACAGATTGCAAACATAGGCCTATATCTCAAACTTAATTCAACATCAGAGTTATGATAAGTAGAATATAATTATTTATAGAAACCAGTAGACCTACACATAATATTAATGTTGTTGTTTTACCATATGTTTGAGAAAAACAATAATCTTATATTAAGCTTTATTTTACATCTACAGAACCGTGAGAGAATCGTGATCTTTGTTTTAAGCAAAAAAAAATGTTTGCAATTCTCATTTTAGCTAAAATCGTGCAGCTCTACTTTATAAAGTGCACATGTTCACTGAAATAGCAAAGTCTGATAAAAAATGCACCAACAGGACATTTTTATGTAGTATGCTTGTTCCTTGTAATATACTTGTATATTTCTCCGTGTACTGAGAAGAGAGTGTACTTCTCAGAGAATATTCTCAGTGACTGCATCACAGTGTAGAGATGCACTGCAGAGAATAGAAAAGACTTGGCCCGAATAGTCAAAACAACACAGAGAATTATCCAATCTCTCCAATCTCAATACAGTGTAAACCAGCCGTCTATGCAGGAAAGCCAGCAACATCAGCAAGGATATAACCCATCCAGGATACAGTCTGTTTGTTCCCTTTCCATCGGGCAAAAGATACAGGACAATTAGGGCACGATCAAATAGCTGGAGGAACAGTTTCTTTCCAAGAGCAGTAGCCTGTATCTCCTTAACACATACAGAGAAACAAACATAGCTGCTGAGGAGTATACTTGAAATCTAAAGTAATCAAGTAATGTCTACTTGAAATCTCAGCCTCGGATGTCATGCCAAGCATTACCCACAGACCTGTGTCTAAATGTCTGATGCATATGGCACACTTATCTGGAAACTTTTTAGGAACTCTTCAGTCGTTCTCTGATTGGTTTAAATATACAGAATTTCCAGGAGTCAAGTGTGCAGCAATTTGAATAAGTCCATAAGGAATCAAGTCTGCTCATAAACAAGTCTGATTGGGTAAAAAAAAAAACTGCAATGTTTACAATGATGTCAGTGCTCATTAAAAGTACATGCAGGATTCTTTATATTTTTGATAAATTCTTGATAAAATTTCTGGGTGTTTCAGTAAAAATGTCTTCTTAGACATTCATGAGTCAGTGATTTACTGCCTGCACACTTGTTTATAATTGTGAGGATTATTTTGTGATGATGAGCATTTATTAATTTGACATAAATGATGGATTATTTGAAGTATGCAATTTAAAGTATGCACACTGCATAAATGCATCAACTTGTGATGACAAACACACAGGTATGCTTATACTATGCCTTTTTTAATGCAGTAGAAAAACCTTCAAATATTCTGTCATTTTGGTAATAAGAATAGCAGAAAGTGTCTTTATCTTTATGGATTCTCACAGTACTGCTTTTACAAATTTCCGCTTTGTGATATCAGTCTGCCTGAGCTTTTTGTAAAAATGCTTAACCAAAAAAATGAATCATTCTCAGAACAAGGTCATCATACATGTCCTATTGATTCCCTATATGTTTTAGCTGACAGATCATTTCCCACTTGCAGATGACAGAACATAAAGTTGTGTGTCTTATGGCCTGTTTCCACTGAGTGGTATGGTACGGTTTGTTTTAACTTTTTTTTGGTTGAACTTTTTCAGCACCCTTTCGATGCACGAGAACATGAGGATACCAAAAGGCAGAGCTACACGCTCAGCTGAATGCAATATGTTTACAGAGATACATCATTCGCTTGTGCAACAAGCCAGAATGAAAACAAAAGAGCCGCCATGTTTAAAATACACAGCCAACGAGCCGAGAGATTACAGCGGAATTATATTTACATATTATAACAACCCATGGTCGACCCGGGCTCAAACAAACCTTGTCAGCATCTTGATGAACAGCCACAAAACCAAAAAGAAGAGCAGGTTTACCCTGTGCCCCTTACTGTAGTTTTTTTTCGAGCCAGCCTAAAGCGAGAGCGGTTTTGCTTTCTTGCTTGCTTAATGTATGCTGTCTGTAGTTTTTTGTTATTGGTAACATACAGTATGGGAGACTGCAAGGGTCTGTATGTGTCCATATATGTTTATTTATTTATTTATTTTATTTAATCGCAGGCGTTGCAGTAGGCTATTTCGCGCTGTCATTGATCTGCAGTTATAATCAACTCATGTTCATAGAAAAGTTAGTAATAAACATTTTTACAGAAGTACTTATGTGTATAAAGCATCTATTTTGAGAGAAGTGCTTCTCATATGGTATGTAAGCGACCCGTACAGCTTTACTGTAGACATTTTCTTGAGTGAAAATAACATCGACTGAAACTTTGTCATACACCACACCCACCCTTGGTAGTGGAAACACAAGCCTGATAAGGGTGACCCGTACCGACTCGAACAGTACTGTACCAGTCAGTGGAAACAAGCCATTAATGTGCAGCTTATTTTGATGACAGACATTACTCTAACAGTGCTCGAACATTCCAACACTGAAAGAAGCAGCTTTTTTTCTTCTTCAGTTTTTCCTGTCAATTAGATGTGCATGAAAGTTGTGTTCAGTAGCAACAGCAGGCTTTCATGTCACTTCTTTTCACAAGTATAAAAAGGCTGAATAATATTTTATTACAACTTAAAATCAGCCTTTATGTCATTATAATGATTATAAAGAAGATTATAAAGCGTTAACTCAGAGCAGGAATCAAATCCAGATTCATCATAAATAATAGACTGGTTATTTTTATTCTTCAAGTACAAAATGATGTTTTAATGTCTATACTGTATATATATGTGCATTGAGCACAAAACTTAAGAAGTTGTCAAATGTCAAATGCTATTCAACCTTTACTGTACTGTTAAACCGCAGAATGAAACCATAAAAACATACACCATTTGTTTAAAAGAATGAAAGGTATGTGCTTTTAAAAAGGCTTTATGTGAACGTTTCACCAAGACATACTGTACTATAACCAGTTTCTTGTTAGAAATATATTCCAGAAATATAATCACACAATAGTGAAAAAGAACAGCTGTTCACAGAAATGCATCAGTTTTTCCATCAGTAATAACAGTCGACTAAGTCCACTTAACGGTTTATGCATGTAGTATATATATATATATATATATATATATATATATATATATATATATATATATATATATATATATATATATATATATATATATATATATATATATATATATATATATATATACACACACACACACACGCACGCACGCACGCACGCACACACACACACTTGACTATCCAAGTTTTAGGAACAACGGATAATAACTTGATTTCTAGTTGATCGTTACTGTAGGTATCTGAAGTGGCTTATATAAAAGGCAAAGGCCTCTAGATTCTGCTTATTTTACTAAAAAATAAAATATGATCATGATTTGATTTTAATTATTTAATAAGCTGATGCTGATGAGGTAATAATACAAGTGCGAAACTGAAAAGTTCTAGCTACTGATGAAGCTTAATAATTGTTTTCACGATATAAAATGTGTGTAGTTTTGGTGAAATAAAATAACTGTAATCAATAAAAAAATATGTAAATACATGCATATTATTCAGAAAAAACATAAATTGTACTAGCTTTCTAGATATGATATGTAGACATATTTATCTAGATATGATATAGATATGTAGACATATTTATCCAGATATGATATAGCCAGTCACATCTGTTTTAGTAATAGTTAAATCAGTGGGTTTGTGCATCTAGCTTATTATTTTATTACATTCTACTGTAACATGCTATGTAAATTAGCATTGGATTATAAATTGACTTTATGAAATTACCTAAAATGGCTGGAAGAACACATATAGACCATTTATTGTCACAATTGTGTAAATGATCCTAGCAATGTCCATGTTAAGAACTATGTATTTTTCTCATAACATCTTTAAAAACAAACAAATAAACAAACAAACAAACTCCACAAAAAACACACACATTTGAAAAATCGTGTTGAAATTTTTTTTTTCTTGGTATATTCAAATATGTGTTGGCTGTGTTATATTCAAAAGGCTTAGATTTGGTGTTTTAAAGTATTAAAATTACCAAGGGACTTGGCAGAATAAGTGGCAGAGCAAAAAGTAGTTCCTCGTACAAAAGGATTTTTAAGACTCTTCAAAGGATGTTTGATTTTATACACAGGATTATGTCATCACACATGTCTTATAATCTCAATATCAAACTCTTAGCCTGTGAGCCTGCAGGCTTCAGCCAACGCACGCCTCCCAAGAGTGCTGGTATACAGTAATATCGCACTGCTACTTGTGCCATATTGCTCATACATACAGTTGAAGTCAGAATTATTAGCCCCTCTGTTTATTTTTTCCCCAATTACTTTTTAACATGAGAGCGGATTTTTTCGACTCATTTCTAGACATAATAGTTTTAATAACTCATTTCTAATAACTGATTTATTTTATCTTTGCCATAATGACAGTAAATAATACTTTACTAGATATTTATCAAAACACTTTCAAGAATTTTAAAGGCTTAACTAGGTTAATTAGGTTAAAAAGGCAGGTTTGGTAATTAGACAAGTTATTGTATAAGGATGGTTTGTTTTGTAGACTATCGAAAAAAAATTTAGCTTTAAGGGCATACTGTGAAAATTTCCTTGCTCTGTTAAACATAATTTGGGAAATATTTAAAAGGGAAAAATAAATCAAAGAGGGGCTAATAATTCTGACTTCAACTGTTTATATAAACAGATAGTCATGAGGACCATGTACTGAAAATGTTTCTAGTTCTACATGCCTGACATACATTTTTTTAAAATACATAATACCTAAAATGGCTGGAAGAACACATATAGACCATTTATTGTCGCAATTGTGTAAATGATCCTAGCAATGTCCCTGTTGAGAACCATGTATTTTTCTCATAACATCTTTAAAAACAAACAAACTCCACAAAAAAACACATTTTAATTTTTTTTTCTTCTTGGCATATTCAAATATGTGTTGGCTGTGTTTATATATATATTTACCATATATTTATAATCACACTGTACACCAAACTGCTGGTTAAAATGTTTGGAATTTAATTTATAGCCCGATTTTAACCCAGTGGTTGGTTTTGTCCATAATTTACCCAATTTGAAAGTGAAAATAATTATTTTAGAACTGTGAAAGTCTTTTTTTATGAACCATCCATTTTAACTTCGATATAAAATCCATAAAAAAAAGTCAATATTCAATAGTGTGAATATTTGCAAATTTTTTTTTTATTGCTGAGTATTATCCCAGATAGAAATCCCCATAATCACTCTTTATATGCTGCGCAGCTCAACTGCCATTATTTAAACACAACCCCCTTCAATAAAAAAAAGCTACTCATGCCAATTTTCTTCATTTGTAACCGGTGATTAGCTAGAGAGGCTAATCATTACTGTTCCTAATTGACTAAATGAACCATCAAAGAGAGGGAGCACATCCGTGTGTATTTAACGTCTAATAAGTCAATTGATGGGTGATTCGAGGTAAGTGGAAAACCAACAGCTTTCAGTGCGTTGAAAAAAACACAAAGGACTTCGCCAGCAAGTGGACAAGAGACACTGCTCATACCCCGAGCTGCTTTTAGTCCTCTCGCAGCTAAAATAAGCCGACTGCAGTCCTTAAGTAATGTCAAACCATCAATAATTTGCACAATCATTTACGGTACACAAGCATGCTATATGAAATTCTGATCCTCGGAGGCTTATGAAAGAAAAAAATTATTAAAAGCAGCACAAATGGAGTCCGTAATTACGCTTTAATTGCTTTGCGTTTTGAGATAATGGGGAGCCATTAATTAATTTGCCAAGCAGACGCTCTCAGTCTTTCTTTGAGTAATGTTGGAACATGGCAGCCGCACTGAGCACATCCCGCGTGATTAAAGAATTTCTTCTGTCTTGTCGTTGCTTTTGTATTCCTGTCCATTATGTGTGGATAAAAGCCATTCTGAAGTGTTTTTTTTTTTTTTGTATGATCTCTCAAACATGTGGGACTTTGCGTTTGTCCAACACAAATAAAATCCTTGATTTCAAACACTTAACATGTGAGAATTCAAAATGCACAACCTCAAGGGAAAGCAAATGTTCCTCGCTGTCAGAAAGAGCTGTGGTGGCATTGTTAAAAGGGCTGGCTTTAGGAAAATGATCATTCTCTCTGAAAGTAATCAGCTGTTTTTTTTCTCTCAAAATAACAGAAATTATGAAATGTCAACCTAATAAAATGTACATACTCATTTATAAATTATATACTATTTAAAATCACAACTGAAATGTTGTTTCTCTGGATTGGATATCAACAGAAAATACAAGTAAAAATTTATATGTGTTTTATTATAAACTACTATGGTGTTTAACATTTATAATTAGAACATTATTATTTAAAGCATCTTCTTGCTGCAAATGTCAATAGGTCAGTATAAAGTATTCGTCTTTCAGACCTTAACTACATGTACTGGGGTAAAAGCATGTACAGTATATTCAAATATGTAAAATGTTTATATAAACATATTCTTTCCTCATTTTTCCTTATAAACATTTTAATAATACTTTCAAATGTTCCTCGCTGTCAGAAAGAGCTGCTGTGACATTATTAAAAGGGCTGGCTTTAGGAAAATGATCATTCTCTCTGAAAGTAATCAGCTGTTTAGGGTTTTTTGTCTCATAATAACAGAATTTATGAAATGTCAACCTAATAAAATGTACATACTCATTTATAAATGATATACTATTTAAAATCACAACTGAAATATTGTTTCTCTGCATTGGATATCAATAGAAACTATAAGTAAACATTTATATGTGTTTTATTTTATTATTATATATGTAAAATGTTTATATAAACATATTCTTTCGTCATTTTTCCTTATTCACATATTTGGATAATACTTTTAAATGTTCCTTGCTGTCAGAATGAGCTGTCGTGGCACTGTTAAAAGAGCTGGCTTTAGGAGAATGATCATTCTCTCTGAAAGTAATCAGCTGCTTTTTTTTTTTTTTTTTGTCTCATAATAACAGATATTTTGAAATGTCAACCTATTACAATGTATATACTTTTTTATAAATAATATACTATTTAAAATCTCAATATTTTACCCAAAAATTCCAAATCACAGTATTTGCTTTTAATAAAACTACATAGTACTCTTCCCAATTAAATTCATTCATTCATTTATTTTCTTGTCGGCTTAGTCCCTTTATTAATCTGGGGTCGCCACAGCGGAATGAACCGCCAACTTATCCAGCACATTTTTACGCAGCGGATGCCCTTCCAGCCACAATCCATCTCTGGGAAACATCCACAAACACTCATTCACAAACACTCATACACTACGGACAACTTAGCCAACCCAATTTACCTGTACCGCATGTCTTTGGACTGTGGGGGAAACCGGAGCACCCGAAGGAAACCCACGCGAATGCAGGGAGAACATGCAAACTCCACACAGAAACGCCAACTGCACCGAGGATCGAACCAGCGAACCTTGCTGTGAGGCAACAACAATACCAACTGCGCCACTGCTTTGCCCAACTTCCCAATTAAATATGCTACAATTAAGGCATGGGACAATGATCTGTTTTAAGGTTTACCAAAGTTAAAATACTGGAAAATACTGCTAAATGTTCTGTTATACTAATCCCAAGGTATATGTAATGTTATTTTTTAGATGTATTTTGTATGTGTCGTGAAGAAATCTGTGTTTTTGAAGCTAATGAAGAGAGCAAAAGTCAATGATTTATTTGAACTATTTAGTCTGACATGTTTACTGTTCCAAAATGTGATTTAATGTTTTTTAAAATAAGATAAATTGTTATTTTTTTTTGTTTTTTTGTACCAGACATTTTGAAATGATCTTATTTTAGAGTAGTAAGAGCAGTTTAGAGCAGTAATCACAACACCGTGATACTGTGGTATTTTTATCTAAGGTTATCATACCTTAAGAAACTTATACAGTCCCATGCCTATATACAAATAAATATGTTAACATGTAGGCATCACATAAACATCAATTTGATCTTTCTACTGGACCCTTACAGTTTGCTTTTAAAAAATTGAATTAAATTAAATAAAAAGCTATGAAATAACGGATTTTTCATTGTAAAATTTTTTTTATTTATTGGAAAATATGATTAGGATTTTTAATGTTTATAATAGCAGGTTATTAATAAAAAAAAGGTTTATACAAAAAGTAGGGTTGTACAAATAATCAAAATTCTGTTTCGATTTTGGCTTCAAACTATCAAAAAAAATGGATCGAGATAAATGATTATTGCATCAAATACCGCTCTTTTCCAGTTGCACACTTTACTTTTGTTGCTCTGCAAAGTTCAGTTTCTTGTGAAAACTACTGAAAGTATTTACTGTAATGTGACTTTTGCAGCAAGCGATGCGCATCATTCATTGATGTACATTCAAATCATTCATGTTTTTAAAAGCGCAAAAGAGATCGCATGCTGCTGTGTCTATGGGCTCAGCCTCAGAGAGGAGCAGTAACACATATCAAAAGTCATCTTAATGTGACCGGTTTAATGGTCAAATACATGCAAATTTGTTTCAAAATGTGGTGTTTAGTGATTATTCCTATTAACCTTCATTTATGTAATGAACAAACGAGTTGAGAATCAAAAGACACGTGAAAGTGAAACCATAAATTAAAGTGGTAATGCTCTTAAAGTGACAGGGCGCAACATTTCTGACTGTTTTTATCATTATTAATGATAAAAAAAGAAGAAAATTACTCACTGCTCTCGACTGAAGAATTTTTGTAGCTATAATTAAAGTATGTTTTTTTACAGTGAATAATTGTGATTACAATTATGACCAAAAACAATTTTGATTAAATGATTTTTTCCATAACCAAGCCACCCTAACAAAAAGTACAAGATTGATCTATATAATCATTAGCTCTTGGATTTGATTAGCAGTCATTCTCATGTGCAGAGCTCAGTAAACAAGTGATACCGCAAATATAAAAACTGAAAGAAAAAAAAACTGAAATCCAAAGCACATACAACAGTTTCATACTTCAATATCTCAAGTGAGGAGAAATCCACTTTCCTAAGCCAAATAACATATTTACCCACTCAATATACAGCCTTTATGTAGCTTAGATAAACAGAGCATTGTCAAGGTCAATGGTTCTATTTCCAGGCAATGCATGCATGCATGCATGCATTCATTCATTCATTCATTCATTCATTCATTCATCAATAAATAAATAAATAAATAATGTAACCAAAACTAACTTTTCATGAAAGTAAACTATATTTTAAGATATTATAATACCTGTTTCCGTGGACGTGTGAGGCACAGAAGGCGTAACTATAATGTAGGAGTGTGGGATCCACCAGGGCGTTGTTATCCGAGAAATCCATCAGGTCTTTCAGGTAGCAGAGGTGACGATGGCAGCCCCGCACTCCATATCTAGCACAGTACTCATCCAAAACAAACACCTGGCCTGGGCTGAACCAACCCTGCAAAAACAAACATGTGTCTCAATCAAACATATACATTAATGCAACATAATATAATATAATATAATATAATATAATATAATATAATATAATATAATATAATATAATATAATATAATATAATATAATATAATATAATATAATATAATATGACAGGACAGGACGTGACGTGACGTGACGTGACGTAACGTAACGTAACGTAACGTAACGTAACGTAACGTAACGTAACATAACATAACATAACATAATATAATATAATATATAGTTTGCATTTCCTCCGGTAGCTCCGGTTATCCCCACAAGTCCAAAAGCATGCGCTATAGGTGAATTGGGTAGGCTAAATTGTCTATGGTGTATAAGAATGAGTGTGTATGGATGTTTCATATGCTGGATAAGTTGGAGGTTCATTCCGCTGTGGCGACCCCAGAATAATAAAGGGACTAAGCCGAAAAGAAAATGAATAATATAATATAATATAATATAATATAATATAATATAATATAATATAATATAATATAATATAATATAATATAAAACAATATAATATAATTAGTGCTGTGCGACACAGTGGCTGGTGGTTAGCACAGTTCCCTCACAGCAAGATGGTCGCTGGTTTGATGCCGGTTTCCTCCACAGTCCAAAGACATGAGTTGAATTGAATGAACTAAACTGGCTGTAGTGTATGTGTAAGAATGAGTGTGTATGGGTGTTTTCCAGTACTAAGTTGCACCTGGAAGTTCATTCGCTGCGTAAAAAATCTCATTTTATGTATTAATTATTGTACATAAATAATAAATGAACAATTAAATGGGCTAAAATAATTATTTATTTAAAGACATTACCAGCAAAACATGGAGAAACAGTACATGTACTCTATGTATTTATGTATAAATACACACATGCTGTACATAAAAAAATAAAATATACAAATGTTAAATCTATCTATCTATCTATCTATCTATCTATCTATCTATCTATCTATCTATCTATCTATCTATCTATCTATCTATCTATCTATCTATCTATCTATCTATCTATCTATCTATCTATCTATCTATCTATCTATCTATCGATATAATGTGTTATATATATATATATATATATATATATATATATATATATATATATAAACACAAAAATATATTTTAATATTATATTTTTTGTTTTAAAAAATCTTACATTTTATATATATATATATATATATATATATATATATATATATATATATATATATATATATATATATATATATATATATATATATTTTTTTTTTTTTTTACATTTTCCAAATTATGTTTAAAAGAGCAATGACATTTTTACAGTATGTCTGATTTTTTTCTTCTGGAAAAAGTCTTATTTGTTTTAATTCAGCTAGAATAAAAGCAGTTTTTAATTTTTTTAAAACCATTTAAAGGGCACAATTATTAGCCCCTTTAAGCTATTTTAGTTTATAATAGTCTACAGAACAAACCATCATTACCTTGCCTAATCACCCTAACCTGCCTAGTTAACCTAATTAACCTAGTTAAGCCTTTAAATATCACTTTAAGCTGTATAGAAGTGGCTTAAAATTGTTTTCTAAAATATTATTTCATGGCAAAGATGAAATAAATCAGTGCAAGCCAAAATATGATACTTTTCATAGCTGTATGTATATCAGTGTGTCTGATTTGATCATCACCTCACACATCACATACTCGCTAAAAAACTCCAACAACTTGGAATATAATTTTACTCACATTTACTTAAGACTTATGAATACTCGTGAATATGAACACTCGTGAATATGTCACACATTAAATGCTTAAAACACACACATGATCTGTGTCTGAAGATGTAATACAACAAGTTTCACAATAACAACGAATTAAAAAGTTTTAAAAACACAGATGACCCCAGCAGGACTAAATGTTTAACACTTAATAAAGGCATGAAGCATACAGATGTTCTAAATCTGAGGGCGAAAAACAGCAAGCGCCACAGTAAACAGCGAAGAAAAAGTTTTTAAAATGCTGCTGACTTAGTACTGACCCCTGTGGGACCTCCACAGAGTCACGAGAATCACAGAGCGCACCTAGTTTTTCCTCAGCAACACTGCTACACTAATTGAACATGAAGTGTCTAATTTCAGCACGTCTCTCATTTCACGCCAAGACACACACATACACACACACACACACACACACACACACACACACACACACACAAAAACAAAACTGCAGCGTGCGAGACAAGCTCTTCCAAAAAATATTGTTAAAAACACCCTGCCTATTTCCAACATTTAAACAAACGAGTGCAAGGTTAAGTGCAAACAATTAATTCATAGGCAGAAAAGTCACACATAATGCGGGCGGGTGGAGATCGCCGCGAGGCTCCTGTTGCATTCATTAGCTCATTCATCCCTCACATAATAACTAAATTAGGCATGAATCTTACAAACTTAATTAAGACGCCTTCTCTAAAGGAACGTTAGCAAATTAACACTTTGAGGGGGCCGCTCGCCCACGACGGTGCGGAGGGCTGCGAATCAGGAGAACTGCGATGTGTCTCAGACGTTCGCAGGAGACTACTAGTCACGAGGGACACCACGCATGCAGTCAAGAAACCGAGACCCTCCGACCTTCAAAGACAGACCGCTTCATTAAAGTCCAACGACGCACGATTGGAACAAAGATGATACACGGTGTATTTTGAGATACGTGCACTTGATAGCTCAGTTTCTCAGTTCACTCATATGCGTTCTGTCCTTCTCTGTTTCTTCATCAAAAGGTTTGTCTGACCCACGCAAACCTGCTCTATTGGTATTTACATTACTCTAAATGGCGGTTAAGTGCTTACATTGCAGCCAGACGCTTTTCAAGCCATTTAGCATTTACAGATAGTAGATGAATGCGTTACACAAAGAGCATTCAACCTTGCCGTCTCTTCAAATGCAAGTTTCTCACAGTCACATGGAGGTGTTCGAAAAGGACGCGACTTTTAGGGCTTTTGGGAGTTACTCACAAGTTGTCATTATAGATATCTACTAAAGAAAACATCAGTAGAAATTTCTAGCCATTTCTAAAATGTATCATCAAAAGCTGATCTTTTTCTTCAAGAACTCCATGACACATGCATTGTATATCTACAAAAAAATGGATGAAAAATGTACAGTAATTGCTCGAAATATTTCTAAAAGAATCTCTATTACACGAATTAACCATGAACTAATGAAGTCAAATGACTAAAAGAGAGCGGTCTTGTAAAACCACTTGAAATAAAAAAAAGATTTTGTAAGTAACAAAAGGAACAAAACCACAAAATATCATATAGTATATGACAATGTGTGGCAAAACAAAGCACAACAAAACAAACTAAAACAATGCGAAACAAAACAAAGTAAAACAAAGCAAAACACCAAAACAAAAAACAAATCAAGTAATTTGACTGTCATATGGACAATATGCAACATAAAATATTATTTCAAGTAGTTTTACAAAAAAACCCCCACTATTTTAGTTATTCGACTTCAGTTATTCATGGATAATTCAGTGCATTAAAGATTCTTCAAGAAATATTTCCGGTAATTACATTTTTCAACCTTTTCTTTGTAGCGCCAAAGTAAACAAAAACAAAACAAACCAAAAAGTAATTTGACTGTCACCTGGACAATATGACAGTCACATAATAACATAAAATATTATTTCAAGTAGTTTTACAAAACAATATTTTAGTCATTCGACTTCAGTACAGTAGTTCATGGTTAATTCAGTATATTACAGTAATTACAATTTTCAATATTTTTTGTAGTGCTACTAAAAAAAACAATAAAAAAAACAAATTAAGTAATTTGACTGTCATATGGACAATATGCAACATAAACTATTATTTCAAGTATTTTTTTTACAATAAAACACTATTTTGGTCATTTGACTTCATTAATTTAGGGTTAATTCAGTGTATTAGAGATTCTTCAAGAAACATTTCTAGTAATTACATTTTTCAACCTAAAACAAAACCAAAACAACGTAAAAAAACATAACAAAACAAAACAACGTAAAACAACGTAACAAAACAAAACAAAACAAAGAAAAGCAAAACAAGAAACAAAACAAAACAAAGCAAAGCAAAACAAGAAACAAAACAAAACAACAAAGAAAAGCAAAACAAAAAACAGGAATTCGTCTGTCATACGGACAATATGCAACATAAACTATTATTTCAAGTTTCTTCAAGATTCTTCAAAAAATATTTCCAAAAATTGCATATGTATGTCATGTGTAGGTCATGTTCATGCATGACCATGAAATCGTAAGTAAAGCAGTGTAGCAATTTATCTTTATATTGGCTGAGCCCTTTCACTTTAGAAATTACAACTGTCAAAATAATGGATGGCCTTCTATACAACATAAAATATTTTACAAGAAAACACGTATTTTTACAAGAAAATTATAGTTATTTGACTTCAGTTGTTCATGGTTAATTCAGTGTATTGGAGTATTGTAAAACAAAACAAAGCAAAGCAAAACAATCAAAACAATACAAGGCAAAACAAAGTAAAACAAAACACAACAAAGCAAAGCTAATCAAAAAAGCAAAACAAAAAACAAATAGTAATTTAACTGTAATATGGACAATTTGCAACATAAAATGTTGCACACAAATATTATAAATATCCTTTAGAATATCTAATAAATTACTAATGACTAATATGCAAACAAATAAAAATAAATTGAACTAAACGGTCCATAAATTTGTCATCATCATGAAAAGACATAATTCCCCGCTTTTCACTGACAAAAAATACATAAAACAGCAAATGTGTGTGTTGAAAAACATGTTGGATTGAGTAATAAAATTAACTGATTAAATAAAAAAATACATATTTAGCATTTCTTTGTGTTGAAATGTTGAAATCTGTTGTCTAATTTGAATACAACAAAAATATATTTTTTTATGTTGTTAGGTTATTAATACTAAAATTAATAACAATAGGTGACGCAGTAGGTCGCCTCACAGCAAGAAGGTCACTGGTTTGAGCCTCCGCTGGGTTGTTTGGCGTTTCTGTGTGTAGTTTGCATGTTCTCCATGCATTCGTGTTGGTTTTCTCCGGGTGCTCCGGTTTCCCCCACAGTCTAGAGAGCATTGTCCATAATGTATGAGTGTGTATGGATGTTTCCCAGAGATGGGTTGTAGCTGGAAGGGCATACGCTGCGTAAAACATGTTCTGGATATGTTGACGATTCATTCTGCTGTGGCGACCCCGGATTAATAAAGTGACTAAGCCAAAAAGAAACTAATGAATTAATAATAATAATAATAATAATAATAATAATAATAATAATAATAATAATAATAATAATAATAATAATAATAATAATAATAATAATAATAAAACCCCTGAAGTGACTCCCAATTTTTTTTTCTGCCGTCTTTCTTCTTTGTCACAGTCTATCTCTTCCCATCTTGGTCAGATCTATTAATATTGCACCATTCAGGGCTGAGGCACGGTGGCCCAGCGCCGAGCCGAGTGCCACAAGATGTTCCACTCTGGCAAACAGATGGCCTGCTCGTGTCTTGGCTCCTACCGCTCAATTAACCGCTAACGACCGACTGAGACGGCAGCAGCATCATTCTAACGAACGCGGCCCAGTCTGGCTCTCCGTGTTCGAGAAAAAAAAAGTCTCACATACTGTACACACAGAGGGAGAGATTGATGACAAAACCTTACTTGTGGACTACAAATCAGTTTAGTTTGTTGGCTTAAATTTTATTATACATTGAGAGTTTACTAAAAAGAACTCATGATTTTTTATTTTGTTATTTGCACTAAAAGAGAGACCCTACATAAAAATAAACAAATACATAAATCAATTATTATTTTAATATATCTGAGAGACCAAGATCTTGAAAAAAATTAGCTTGCTAGGTGGTAAAGTCTTCAATGGTTTTATTTCCACCAATAAATGATAGTAATAGAAAGCATTTTATGGCCTATCTCTATATGTCATTATGGCTTGTTAATAAGGCTGAATGTGGAGGAGTGTGTCTTAGGGAGAATATGTCATTATGGGATGAAAAGTGAAGGGGATGTGAGTAATTATATTAAGGTTGAAGCATGACTGGTCATAACTGCTCTTAATTTATGGACATCATCACAGCCTGAAACTTTTAGATTGCAGAAAACCCCCCACACATTTCTGTGAATCACTTCCAAAGATGCACGTGCAGACTAGTGAATTCAGTGTGAACATTCCCAGTAGTTAAGAAAAAAAAATCCAAATATTGGTCTTTGAATCACCAACAGCTCACTGAACCTAATCCCTGTATCAAGCGACAGCTGATAAAAAAAAAAGAGAAAGAAAAAGAAGTTGTGCTTTACAATAGCACCACATATTGATTTTCCTTAGGGCTACAAGTATTGATTGTTGAGGGCTTTTTTTCGTAAAGAGCTTGAAAATCTGAGACTTGAAGACTTTGTTCAGACAGGCAATAACTGCATTTCACTGAACTGCACTTAATCCAAAACTTACAATTCTTGATGATTTTTAGGTATGTTTTAATATTTTTTGCTCAAAACAAAAGAACACAAAAAGAACAAAATAAAACAAAACAAAACAATTTTTTTTTAAAGAGTGTAAATAAATATCTTGGGGTTTTGTGGTTTATTTTAATAAGTTTTGCTTCAGAAAACAAAAGAAAAAAAATTAAAGAGATCGAATAAATTCCTTAATAAAGATATAAAATAAATTCCTCCTTGTGGTGTATAGTAATAAATTTCACAAAAAAAAAAAAAAAAACACACAAAACTAAATTTTAAAGAGCATAAATACTATAAAAACTAAAGAAAAGAAAAGAAAGGAAAGCAAAAACAAAAAAAATAAGGCAAAACAAAACAAAAAGCAAAACAAAACAAATCAAATCAAAACAAATAAAATCAAATCAAATCAAATCAAATCAAACATTTAAAGAGCATAAACAAATATCTTGGGGATTCGTGATTTATTTTATTATGTTTTGCTTAAGAAAAAAGAAAAGAAAATAAGAGAAAAGAAAAACAAATCAGAGTAAATAAATTTGTTATGGTTTTGTCGTTTATTTTAATATGTTTTGACATTTAATTCACTGACGAGAAAAAAAAAAAAAAAAAAAAAATATATATATATATATATATATATATATATATATAGAAATCTGATCAGGTACTGTAAAATTCCAAACACAATCAGATATAATATACCCTGGATATTCTATATAAATGACTGGAAGTACAATTTGACCTTTTAGACCCCTCAATCTAACCATTTAAAAAGATTTTTTTTCTTTTTCAAATATTTCCAAACTGATGTTTAGCAGAGCAATACAATTTTGTTCACATTATTTCCTATTATATTTTCTTCTACATAAACTCTTTTTTTTTTTTTTTGGATGGAATATTTATATAACAATATAACAAACTACTGTTATCCAATGACTTCCCTAGTAAACCTAACTTGCCTAGTAATCCTATTTAACCCATTTAAGCCTTTACATTGCACTTTATGCTGAAGTATCCATAACAATCTCTCCATTAAATAGCAGTTAAATAAAAATTATAATTCAACAGGACTGCTAATAATTTTGTTTTTAACTGTATATATGATCAGATTAAGGTGTCTAAGAGGTCAGATTGTATTAGTCTTTTTTTAGTTACATTAAAAACTAAACAAAGTGCAATATATATATATATATATATATATATATATATATATATATATATATATATATATATATATATATATATATATATATATATATATAAAATGAATAAATGAAGTTGATGAAAAACATTTTGTGGGAAAAAAAAAACAACTAAAATTAAAAACAATTAAATCCAAATATTTCTATAAATCAAGTGTGTTTGATTATTATACAATTCAAAAGAATTTACAGCAAGGATCAATTAGTTCAGCCTGCATGTGGTGTACTAAAAAATGCTGTTCACCCCTCTGTTCCTTTCCCTGAAAACAGGCCCACTCCCCCACAGATGTCACATCCCAGAAGGCATGGGAAAAGCAGCACATTCAGGTGGCTTTTGTGGCTCTCTTTTTTGCCTGAACACAGAAGTTTGAACAAAGGCTGGGGAGCCTTCACAAAGAGCCAAACACAGACAGAGTCATTCAGAAGCTGAATGGATAACAGAAGGTGCTCACTCGCTGCAGGTACAAAGTGACAATTGGGACGAAAAGCGAGAGGAAGAAAAAAAAAAAAAACAAGTGTGGTGTTAACAGTAAATGATTTTTGATGCATTTATAACTAGTTTTCAACATTATTCATAAATTTGTCTGTAAAGTGCTTTGTGATGCTACATTTAATGCTCAATATAAAATATTATTATGATTATTTTTATTTTTTTTTATGTGTGCCGTATGTTTAATTCCAAATTATTGGGTCTCATGTAATTTTTTTTTCTTCAAATATTTCACAATTTTTTCTCAATATTTCCTATAATATTTTTTTTTCTTCTGGGGGGAAATTGTTTTATTACAGCTAGAGTAAAAGGAGATTTAATAATAATAAAAAAAAACATTTTAAGGTCAATATAATTAGCCCCTTAAGCAATTATTTTTTTAATTGTCTACATAACAAACCATCGTTATACAATGATTTGCCTAATTACCCTAAGTTGTCTAATTAACCTAGTTAAGGCCTTAAGTTGTACTTTAAACTGAATGCTACATCTAGAAAAAGATTCTAGTATATTATTATGTACCGTCATCATGGCAAAGATAAAATAAATCAGTCATTAGAAATTAGTTATTAAAACTTATTTAAAAAATGTGTTGAAAAATTGGGGTATAAAAACATATGAGGGGTTAATAATTCAGGAGAGCAAATAAATATGAATTCAACGTCATGCTCAGCATACAGTATAAAAGTACACCTCTCACAAATCTGACTTTTCAATGCATATTTTAAATTTGTGCATATATATTTTTTTAAATAAGTTTAAGAGTAAATAAATTCTTTAGGATTTTGAGTTTTTTTTAAAAAATGATTTGTAACAAAGCAAAGCAAAGCAAAACAATGAAAAGCAAAGTAAAACACAAAACAAAACAAAACAAAATTTTAAAGAGCATAAATGAATATTTTGGTTTTGGGGTTTATTTGAATATGTTTTGCTTAAGAAACTAAATTAAATGAAATGGAACTAAACTAAACTTAATTTTAAGTAAATAAATTCCTTAGGATTTTGTGGTGTATTCTGGAGGTTATCTAACAAAATAACTTATGATAAAAGTCCAAAAGCAAAAAAAAAGGGAGGAAAAATTTAGTTTAACTTTTTTGTAGGTTGTTTTTTTTTTGTTTTGTTTTTTTGCAATATTTTGCCTAAATTTAATCGCATTATCTTTTAATTTCTATATATGTTTGGTGACTAAAATATTATTTATATATATATATATCTATATCTATCTATCTATCTATATCTATATATATATATATATATATATATATATATATATATATATATATATATATATAAACAGATTTAGAAACTGCACCATTGGCTGCGACCCACATTGTAGTCGATTTTGGACTATTTACCCCCATATACCTCATGACTGTTCCAATTTCATCGCACGCACACAGACATAAACATACTAACCCAGTCCCCAGCATGGGGTCTTTTATTCAAGGCAGTAAATGGAGGGGACGGGATGCAAGCGGATGGTTTTCCTATTTGGGTTGTATTGATTGGAAGTGTTTATCCCTGCCTTAACCGTGAGCCCTCACTCAGCCGGAGGGCTACATCCCTCCCCTGCAGCCATATAAACCCCTCCTCTATTTAATACCTTCACCAATGCACTTCACATTCGAGAAAGCCCAAGCGGGATCAACAGATTTGATCTGAATATTTGCTGAATGTAAGTTATAATGTGCGTTATAATTATATAAAACAATTTTTTTTAGAAAAATCAAAATAGGCAAACACTTTTAGCTTAAAAACATCCAACTATGAATGATTCTACTATGCTGGTTTGTTTGAATGACCCGAAACCAGCACGAACACAGTAGCAGTTCAATTGATAGTAAACCAAAAGTGAACCAATTTCATTATAAATGATTCAATAAAAATTACACAGCACAGCCCAATCAATTACTAAACAAACAATATTTACAAATATTCATAGTTAATCAAAACTATAAGGTACAAATGGTACCAACAGTAAACTAATGATTCTTATGGATCAACTGATTGCTAAATTAATTGATTCTTCTGAACCGATTCTTATCCGAGACATAAGAGATTAAATGTATGTTCCAATAGATACCACATAACCACCATTTTTTAATCAAATATCCACCACATCCAATTCAGTTCAGCCGATTCCCAATCATGTACAAACACATATTAAAGTTTAGTGCTATCTTTTGGCTCACCAGGCAGGAGAAGGAGTCATTCATGCGGTGTGTAAGCGTGTGTTTCTGCAAGATGATGAACAGGCTGGCATGATCGAAGTTGCAGGGCATGGCTGAGATGAGCTCCTCCACTCCCTGCCTCTGAGTCTTCTCCAGACCTGCATCAGAAACAAATTGTCAGAAGTCTGGCATGTACTAGCACACAACACCATTTTGTGCTAGGAATCCCATCCCCACCACGAAAGATGGCCAGTCAATGCCCATTTGTGCTGTAATTACATTGGATAATAATGTAATACAACATTTTTGACAGCATGCCCAGCTTCACATAAGAGAGTAAATGCATATAATAAATCGATTTTAGATGCACAGTAGTATCATTTGAACGATGATGGAACAGAAGTGTGGTTCACACCTTGAAACGCAATGTAAAAGACCAAAATCTGTGTTTGGTTACACGGTCTCCATCTTCGTACACAGCCTGCGTGTTTGCATTTCACCTCTTTTGGCCAAAGCTACGCTGTGAAACTCAGTTTTCCACATTTCAGCTGCAAAAACTGGCAGGCGCTCTGAAATGCTAGCGAAGCGTGGCTGCAAACTGCTGTAAAATATTAGCACTTTGTCCACATGCCCACATAAATATCGGCACCAGAGTGCTCTAATTTATCAATCGAACACCTCACGCATTCAAACCAGCCTTTTAAAATAAAAGGGCAGACCCTAGCTAAAAAACACCCCGTGGCCTTTGCAAAGCTACGATGGGCTGAATGTTCTGATCTTTAGCGCATTAAATCTTTAAAACGCCGTCCGAGCCATGTGTGGAAGCAGGATATAAACAATAACGGGTGACTTGTGAGCACTTAAAGCAATTTTTTCGGTGGCTGGTGAAGACAGGTGAGTTGTATAAAAGTGATGTCACTCGTTCAGACCACGCTGATTGAGTCTCGACCTTGAGTAAAAGGAGCGCACCTTTGTAAGAGCGCTGTAATTAGGATGAACGCGGCTGTGTGTTTGCTGACGCTCTCTCCTTTACGCATTCAGGCTTTCTGACACGAGGACCACGCAGAGGAACGGGAGAAATTGAATGCTGGGAGAGAAGAAAAAAAAAAAAAAAACACTGACACGTTCAGCATGATGCAAAGAGGCCAAGGGGTCAGGGCAAGTCAGAGAAAGAGGGAGAGGAAAGAAAGACGCGAGGCAGAAAAAGCAGGAGAAAGCACTAAAAGTGTGCCCAAGTTCATTTCCAGTCCTTTCACAAGCATCCTCAAAATGGGCTAATGGGAGGTCCGTGAAAAGCCTAACACTTGCTGGCGGCGTGTTGAGAGCCCACATATGCGGAGCGAGGGCCTTCGCTTCTCAAGGACCACAAAAGACCAAGGCTTTTGAGACACGTCTTCTGACGCCTCCATGGCCAGCGGCACCTTCTTGAGACGAGCATTAGTGATTGCTTTTATTAACGCTGCCATTTCTGGCATGCCAACGACTTGGTATTGACGGAGAAAAGCCCTGTACGTGCCTGGAAGCAGTGTGGGCATTTGTTGGTTCCCCCCAACAATATCACTTGTTAGGTGAGCAGAAGCACCCAATCTCCCAATTGACAAGAGGCCGCCCCATTGTCTGCGCTTTTAATTTGATGTAGGTCATTTTATGTTCATTACATCCAGAAAGGGAGAGAAAAGAGACAATGGGAGATAAAGTGGAGCGAGGCGTGGTATTGATCCACCTTTGCGGTCTTGACGGATCGGGTTTGACAGGAGCAGCAAAATTGATCCGTGTCAACTTAAAGTTATCGCTATTATCCATGGACAAGTGGACGGAGTCAGTGCGGAAGGGGGGGTTGCGTCGTCTTTAATCCCAGCTGAAGGGGCAGGGAACATGACTCGTGCGCTTCCTGGGCCGGGAGAAGCAGGCGGTCATGGCAGCAGTCACATCCATCTGACATCACTCCACAAGGAGGACAGGAGCTTTATGACAGGTATCAACACTGCAGCAGGGGCGATATCACAGGTACGGTCCGATGGGTCGCTTCAAGTGAATCCAGCCCGACTCGGAAAGACTAATGAAGCAGGACAGGACATCGGTGTTCATGCGCCTGGATATGAAACACGAGTGCTTGTCGAAAACCACCAATCTGGCTATGAGAGGACGCTGGTCACAATTGAGTGTAAGGCAGTGAGACAGCTCAGAGCTTAGATCTGTGCGAATCAATCAGTGATAGGAAGTCCTACGTCAAGGCGAGTTAATAAAGCAAAACATGGCAGATTTTGTTAGAAGGCATCAAATGGGTTTGATTTTTTTGGTTTCAGGCGCATTCGTAGGATTCATTTAGTGGCATTTTTTAAATCTGCTTTCAATACACAATTAAATTTAGTCTGTAATAAGCATTTCTGAAAGAATGCTCGACCTTTTAATAGGTTGAATACCATGGTTAGAAGCAGCGATGATATTCATGTGCTGTTTTTTTTATTTTTTTTATCTGATAGGCACTGAAGAACTTTTCCATGCTCTTTCCATGTTCTTTGTCACGGTGTTCTCCATTATTCATAGATGCTTTTGCATAGAATCTTGGAAAAATCAAAAGATGTATTAAGGACATGACTCTGTATGGTCCAGTAAGACAAGTGGAAGGAGACCTTGAAAAGTGGTTTATGAAAGTCAACGATAAGGATACAGCCACTTTGCAAGTCGAATACTAGCGCATGCTTTAGAAAAGCGCATTATCTATTCATAAAAGCATATTTTCAAGCCTCCACTTCCTATACATGATCATAAAAAAAAGAAGGTGATTTTATAAATACAGGAGATTGTATTTCTTATTCTAAATGCTAGTAATAAGACATGTTCCTTGCATTTAGCCAAGGTTCTGTTCTAAATGAATGCCCTGGAGCTCTCAGAATGCTTCTTCAGAAGCCGTAATGATATAAAGCTCATTCGGCTCACTCGCTGTTTGTTGTAAGTGAGCAAACTGTAGCATTTCGGTGGTGTAAGGGTTCCTCCTTTCACTCAGCAGCAGTGTTTGGGTTATTCAAGCCCCCCACTGACATTTGTTTAGACTGTGTCTGTGCTGCGGCCCAATGGATCGATGGCTGGCCACCACAACCTCCAATTTCAAAGCCCATTCAGGAGGGGCCAGCAGAAGGTGGCAGAAAAAGAGCCCAACTTCTATTGGTTTTACATGTTTGTTTGGCATCTTTTAGTTTTAAATGAGAACTTCAATAATAACAAAAAATAAAAAAATAAAAAAAAATAAATAAAAAATAAAAAAAATAAATAAACACATGTATTTACTTACTCTTGACTGGTTGCAAACATTTTTTTTTTTCTGTTAGAATTTATATTGAAGAATGTAGGCATGGGTCTGTATAAGATTCTGATGGTATGATAACCTTGGATAAAAATATCACGGTTTCAAGGTATCACGGTATTGTGATTACTGCTCTAAAATATATTATTTTTAAATGTCTGGGTAAAAAACAAAACAATATGTGTGTGTATGTATGTATATATATATATATATATATATATATATATATATATATATAAATATATATATATATATATATATATATATATATATATATATATATATATATATATATATATATAATTTATTTATTTATTTATTTTTTTGAAGCAGTAAACATGTCAGGCTGAATAATGAAAATGAATCATTGACTTCTGCTGTCTTCATTTGTTAAAAAAAAACACTGATTTATTTACAACTTAAAACGGCGTCTTTGAATAAAAAAAAAAATGTAAATAAAAAATCTTACATTTACCTTAGGAAAGGTAATACAGAAAATGTTGCCACTTTTAAAACCTTGTCTTTTCCAAACCATGGTTTACCTTGGAAATGATTATTGTCCCATATGGACAGTGGCGCCTTGTGCGTTACTACCATGAGAGGGTGCAAATTAATGGCGCTTTTTTATTTATTTATTTATTTTTTACATAATTTAAATTGATTATTAAACAGTATACACTACGATATACAAAGCAAAAAAGACTGAGAATAAATAAAGGTGTGTGTTTGTGTGTTTTAACGTGTGTATGTGCTTGCATGGTGGAAGATGGCTGGGTAAATAAATCTATTGGCTTTAGTTTTGCTGGCCTTTTTTTCCACACATTAAAATACAATTCAGATAGCTTTGTTTAAAAAGGGTGTACAAAATGAGGAAACTCTCTTTAATACAGCTAAACTTAATTGTGACATTTGCCAAATGACCTAAAACTAATGAGACAAATAATGCTTCCCCACAGCCTATGTCTGCACAACATCCTTACATGGAACCGCTATACCATTCAAGGTGTTTTTAGTTATTTTATCTGACAGACTGGCACAAATAAGCAGGCATCTTCATTCTCACAATAAGTTTCTGAGTTCTCTCACCCTTCCAAAAAAAAAAAAAGAAAAAAAAAAAGAGACATTTCAAGCACTTACCCTCAGATGTTATTTGTTATTCTTGTTTATCTAGTAGATAATTGACCAACAAAGAATATATTAAAATAAAAAAAAACAATGATGTGTTTTCATTTTTGATCTTTGACAGCAAGCATCAGTGTTTTTTGAGATTAAAATAAGATTAAGTGTCCCTAACTACTATGTACTTACATAAAAAAAAAATACAATGTACTTACTGTGTTTATAATGTATTTGAGAACACTTGTGGTGCTTTTGAGTTGGGATACAGGTTGGGTTTGGTGGCATGGGTAGGTTTAAGGGTAGGTTAAGGTGTAAGGGATGGTCAACAGTGTATTTACAAATGTAATTACAAAAGTTAACTACAGATGTAGTTACATACATGTATTTAATCAAGCATAAGTACACAGTAAATACATGTATTTACACAATAAGTACATTGTAACAAACTATTAATTCCTATGTAAGCACATATTAGTTAAGGCCACTTAATAGAAAGTGGGACCGAAAATGTGATGATAGGGCAGGGTGGTGCTGGATATGTGCATACCTTTGAATAAAATCCTGCAGGCACCCCTGCATGCAGAAACCGCTAGCCATTGGCATCAATAGTAGAAAAAACAAACACTATGAAAGTCAATGGTTACTGGTTACTAAGTTTGTTCAAAATATCTAATAAATTAAGGCCAAATGAATGATGACAAATTTTTCAATTTTAGGTCAACTATCCCTTCAAGTATTAAAAAAAACACTCAAAGAAGATAAAGCAAAAACACAATGCATTAAACTAAACATTAGGTTATATGCACAGCTAGTGTCTCTTCCCATACTGATAAACATTCGGTGAATGTTTAATGTGACTTCAAGTTTATACAGTTCCTTTTACAGCATTAAATAGACTTCGATATTCACTTAGTTGTTTAAACGTAAAACAAGATGAAATCCGTTTACAAGCCATCAGGATCAGCAAACGCTGAAACTCTGAAAATACTTGGGTAAAATAAATGTTCATATTTTAAAGACATGGTATGGAGAAATGTCATTTAATGCAGTGCTTCTTGTACATCCTGAGACCCACTTTATATGGTATAACAATCAGGCAGTGAAGAACGTTGATTTTTAAAGAAAACAGACCTTAAATGCACTGATTTGTAACGCCATGCAATTCACCAAAAGCGCTTGACCCAGGTTACTGAAAAATCCGTCTGCATACACCCCATTAAAAATTATATTAGTGCCTGGAAGCAGTAAAAATGAAACATACTCAGTAAGGACACGGGGGCATCTTTTTGGGCGTTTCCTCCTCTACAGTTCTGCTGGTTTGGTGCAGGGGCCACTGGTTTGTAGGATTGGCCTGTGGCACGGTACATAGCCTGGACCCAAAGGGCACGGTCCTGATCGTCATTGCTGGCAAACACCACCAGATCGCCTTCACGGACAGCGCTGAAGAAGGCTCTGCCTCCCTGAAGACCTTAAGACATGATGTTGTTGAAAATGTGTTTCTTTTAGTCAATTTACAGAAGAGTATTTCAACATTTTAATTAAAAAAACAGTCATTGTTTCATTCTTAATCATCTACCGCATGTTGTAACATTACATTTTTATAATTCTTCTGCCACTATTTCTTTTAGACCAATGTTCTAATTTTTTTGTTGGAAAGAAAAGACCTTAGTTAAGCCAATGATGTGCTTTGGTTAAGTCACATGATGTCCAGTGTTGTTCTGTGGTGTGATTTCTGACAGACTGACATTTATATTGTGAGTACTTGATAAACGCAAATAAAAAACACCAATAAAAACAAAGTATCAACTCATGTCAAATCCACAAAAAAAATCTGAGACATCACCTCCAGTAAGTTAAGATGACATATTCACAACTCAAAAAGGTTTTTAATTAAATTATTTTTTTTGTAAATCGATCAAATTGCAACACATGGAACGTGCAATATTGCAATAAGCTAGCTAACTAGCAAGGTCAGCTGTGATCTTTTAAGTTGTAACAATAACAACATGAATGCTAGTAATATAATGTTGATTAGTCTTATGGTTATAACTTTTGCATTATAGACAAAAAATCATTTAATGGCAATATTTTGATTAGATATAAATACACAGAACAGTGTATTAGCAGAGATGTATAGTAATTAAGTAGAACTACTTCACTACTTTACTGTATCTGTACTCTACTGGAGTATTGTTTTTTTCTCCTGTTTCCACTTTTACTTCAGTACATATTTTTGATGAGTTTAATACTTTTACTCCAATAGATTTTTATGTGCTGCATCGTTACTCATTACTAGGGATGTCAAAATTATTAATATTGGTTCATCGGTTACGTACTGACGTCATTTATCTCCTTTGCGCGATATCGCAGTAGAATACTATGGCGAAGGAGGCGAGAGTGAGTAATTAACGCTCCTACTACAATGAAGGCGGTACAACACATGAGCCGCTATTTCACTACTAGTCCAGAAATATTTGTTTCAAGCAGCGCTGACGGTGATGCCTCGGTACAATTTATTCGCACAAGAGGAGATTATTTAAATTCACATAAACCTATTATTATTTTGAAGAATTACAGTTATAGTTTTTAAAAGATGTATTTTAAAAATAACCTACATAGCCTAATCTACTAATCAAACAAGTACTGATTGACTTAAAATATTTTTTATAGTTAAAGTAAGAATTATTTTTAATTGTTTTCTTTTTAAAATATTTCTCAAACTAGGTTTAACAGGGCTAGAAAACTTTCACAGTATGTCTGATAATATTGTTTTCTTCTAGAGAAAGTCTTTTTTTGTTATATTTCGGCTACAGTAAAAGCGTTATAAATTTTTTAAACACCATTTTAGGGACAAAATTATTAGCCCCTTTAAGCCAAATTTTTAATAACTTGCCTAATTAACCTTGTTAAGCCTTTAAATGTCACTTTAAGCTGTATAGAAGTGTCTTGAAAAATAGCTAGTAAAATATTATGTACTGTCATCATGGCAAAGATAAAATAAATCAGTTATGAGAAATGAGTTATTAAAACTATTATGTATAAAAATGTGTTAAAAAATATTCTCTCCTTGAAACAGAAATTGGGGGAAAAAATAAACAGGCGGGCTAATAATTTAGGGAGACTAATAATTCTTCAACTGTATATTCTATTTTTTAAATTTAGATATTCTTATAAAATAAGCTAAGATTCTACATCTAAAATCTATATGTTCACTCAAAAAATGTGTGATGTTTTTTTTTTAAGTACTTATTTAAAATTAGCTGAAATAACACAATTCTTGAGTATTTTTTAAAACTTAATAGCTTTCTGTTCAATTCACTTTTTAACAAATTTGTTAAAAAACGAAAACGTTAACTTAATTACTTAACTCTTTGACTGCCACTCTACCATACTGTTGACCATGTTTTTACTGTTTTAAATAACGGTTTACACACACACACCATTGATCATTTCCAAAAAAAAAAAAAAAAAAAAAAAAACATAATTCTGTTGCACTACAACACTTGACTTAGTTTTTTTGTAAAAAAAAAAATAAAATAAAGAAAAGAAAAGAAAACATGTTAAATGAGAATTAGAAATATTTTATGGCGTACTTCAAAAAATAAGGGTGACTTAGTATTCAAAAATGTTTTGTCAAGAATATTTAAAATAAACTGGTCTTACACTTCATATTTTTAGAATTTGCATAGTATAATAAATGTATTAATTCCGCTACTTTTACCATAAACCGACATATTAACCATCTGGTAGAGGTTGATATTTTAGAAATTATGAGATGTGCTGAAAAAATGTATTGAGTCTATTAACTAGCGACATTAGGAGTTGAGCAATGCAATCCAAACCTTTTTTCTTAGTGGGATAGTTAAAGGGTTAATGTCGTCTCAACACAAATTGATCATTTTTTTTACAGTGCTTACGATGTACACTCATAAAGTCATTTATTACATCTACGAAGGTAAAAATCCATTTACTACACTATGACTTTTAACACACACATTTTATCTTTGCAGTTTTCCTGTTAATTTTCTCTCTTTAATTAAACAGCTTCTCCTTGTCTTATAATTGTTCTTCACGTCATTCAAGATAATGGAGTGCATATGTTTCAGGACTCAAAATTTGCATCGAACACAAAGTTAACTGACAGTGATTTAAATCATGATCGTCTATTCAGTTCTAAAATAAAATCTAAACACCCCCAGGAGGATTTGACTGTTGCTAAATAAGCGGCTAGCATTGAAGCGTGAGTGTACCTGGCTGCGGATCGGAGTAATCTACCGTATATCCGTCCAACTGCATTAGCTCATGCGGCTCCGACTTCTTCTCCCGGTAACTGCACATAGCAAACGTGTACTGACTCACCTGAACAAGAGACAGAGGATATTGCTGTTACATGATCGCTGCTTTCAATCTCAAGCACATATTATGGACATTGATTTATAGCTGTATTTTACTTGTAATTAGTTTACAAAATTGATTTTGCACTACAAAACTCTCTTGATTTGTGTAAACATTAAATCAAAATGACTAAACATCAATTCTATACTTTAATATTTATTAATATTAATTTAAAAATGAGTACAAACTAGAACTCATACATGAACACAGTTTTTATTATATATAGTTTAATGTCTGTCATCATCTCAATAAGATGAAGGTTATGAATAATAGTGATTTAGCTTATTTTTGGATTTAAAAAAATCCTCCTTTAGGCAATTAAAAATTGCAAAATTACAGCATTTTAATCAAATAAAATTAACAATTAAATATCAACATGTAAACAACGTGTACATTAAATAAACTCATCAAAAAAAGTCAAAAGATTAATTTATTGAAAACAAAAAACAAACAAACAAGCAAATCAAATCATTTCTGCCCACCTGAACAAGAACAAAATATCTCCTCTTCCATCGCTTCCAGACTCTCTGGCCTAAGGCATAAAGATACCTACAGAACAACAAAACAAAACATACAAACAGCATTATGATGACTCTTATAAATGAATTACATTAACCACAGAAAAGTGCTTTGATTTTATTTTCGTTTCTTTCTTCTTTGTTTAGCTCACAGAGAGAAAACAATCATGTATCGTATGAAACCATAATAATATAGAACATTTATGGAGTTTGATTGAAACATAAAAAAAAATATTTTAAGCTGATATTAAATATATAAAATATTGCATCTCCAAAATATCTTGCAAAAGAAATCTTGCAAAAAATTATCAAAATTTCAAATCCCTAAATTTAATATGGAGTTAAATTAACAGTTTCACTTAAGCATCATAACTTTACAGTAGTCACATATAGTAGATGATGCAATAATTATTAGGAATGTGCACAATTATAAGGTAACAAAACAATTATCAACTATGATTATAAGTTTTTTTTTTCTGAATTTGAAAACTTGTCAGATACAGTAGGGAACTCATTTTAAAATCTAGCCTATAAAAATAATAGATAGTACTCAGTACATATGAGAATGCCTTTACACAGGATGAGCATGTACAGAATGCATTCACAATACAGCAAGAGCAAAATAAATAAATAAATAAATAAATAAATAAATAAATAACATATTCCAAATGAATGAAATGGATCATTCCATCTTTCAACAGGCTCTTTAAAAAAACTATTCATGATACATCACATATAATAAAACAAGAGACAGCAGTGAAGCATATAGCATTCACGCTTATCATAATAATAATAATATAGAACATTTATGTAGTTTGAACGAAACGTTCTTATAAACAAAATAATTTAAATCTGTTTAATGTATAAAATTTTGAATCGCTCAAAATATCCTGCAAAATAAATCTTGCAGAAAATTATACTCTCTAAAAAACTTCACGATTTCTAAATCATAGGAAAGTCTCTGCCTAAAATCCCTTAATTTAAGACTGATTTAATGACTTCATGGAGCTATTAAAAAAATCAACGGTTTCACTTAAGTATCATAACTTAACAGTAGTCACATATAATAGATGATGCTATTATTATAAGGAATGTGCACAATTACAAGGCGACAAAACATTTATCAATCATGATTATACAGCTATTTTTTCGGAATTTGAAAACTTATAAACATGGCAGATAGCAAATTCATTTTAAATTGAGTTAGCCTATAAAAATAATACTTTGGATGGCACTAAGCACATATGAGACAGCCCATACACTAGATGAGCATGCACCGAATGCATTCACAATACAGCAAGAGCAAAAAAAAATAAATAGATAGATAGATAGATAGATAGATAGATAGATAGATAGATAGATAGATAGATAGATAGATAGATAGATAGATAGATAGATAGATAGATAGATAGATAGATAGATAGATAGATAGATAGATAGATAGATAGATAGATAGATAGATAGATAGATAGATAGATAGATAAATAAATAACATCTTCCAAATGAATGAAATGGATTACTCCATCTTTCAACAGTCTCTTTAAAAAAAACTATTCATGATACATCACATACAGTATAATAAAACAAGAGACAGCAGTGAAGAATATAGCATTCACGCTTATCATAATAATAATACAGAACTTTTATGGAGTTTGATTGAAACGCTCTTATAAACAAAATTATTTAAAACTGATATTAAATGTATAAAATTTTGAATCGCTCAAAATATCCTGCAAAATAAATCTTGCAGAAAATTATACTCTCAAAAAAACATCACAATTTCTAAATTATAGGAAAGTCTCTGGCTAAAATCCCTAAATTTAAGACTGATTTAATGACTGTATGGACTTATTACAAAAATTAACGGTTTCACTTAAGCATCATAACAATAGTCACATATCGTAAATGATGCTATTATTATAAGGAATGTACACAATTATAAGGCGACAAAACAATTATCAATCAGGATTATAAAGCTATTGTTTTCTGAATTTGAAAACTTATAAACATGACAAGTAGGGAACTCATTTAAAAATCTAGCCTATATAAAAATAATACTTTAGATAGTACTCAGTAAGAGAATACCCATACACAAGATGATGATGATGTACAGAATACCTTCTCAATACAGCAAGAGCAAAAACTAAATTAAATCAACAAATTAAAAACAGCTCCCAAATGAATGAAACTGATCAACCCATCTTTCAACAGGCTCTTTAAAAAACAAACCATTCATAATACATGATATATTTTAAAAAAAGAGGCAGTGGTCATAAATATACAGCGTTCACACTTATCATTCTTATTTATCCTTAGTAATCTGTAGGCAGCACAAAAAGACCACCATTTAAGTGTTTTTACTAAAGTGATCATAAAGTCTCACAGGCAGCAATTTTCATCATAAGAAACAAAATAAATAAGACGTTCTCAAGAGTAACAGAGAGCTTCTTCAGAATTCTACATTTACGAGAAACTCTAAACTTATTTCTTCAAAAGGTTTTCATGTATCCAGAGCCTGAATACTATGTTTACTCAATGACACACAGAGAAAAAGAATAAAGCATTGTTGGCTATTGATTAAGAAGACATTCTTGAAAGTCTAACAAAAAAGAAGGATGTTTTCAGAAATATGGGTGAGCTGAAATCAATTCTTCATAAATGGACACACGGCGCCTTTGGGGGAAAAAAAAAAAAAATCTCCAGTCAAGGTTGAGAGAGCAATGAGTGCATGGAAGTGGGCCAATCTGGGTTAACATGTGGCAGAGGTAATCATCCACTTGTGAAAGTGATTTTCAGCTCACTCTCTGACACCTTTCTGATACACATGATCCCATTTAGACGGCAACAATGGAGAGGGAACGCTGGGTAAAAGGACCTACGGGTGAATGGGTGCGGTGCAGGCACTTTCCAGGCGACTTCAGCTCACTTTATGCCAGCGGAACAATATTAATAATAATAATAATAATAATAATAATAATAATAATAATAATAAAGCACTTTATTTTAGACAAGTCTAACATTATTGCTGCTAGTTCAAACGACTTGTTTTTATATTAATTATTTTATTTTTGTAATTTCTTTTACTTAAATTGAGTTGAAACAACACAATTTTAAAGTTTTTTTGGGGGGAAAAGTTAATTGTTTTATGTTCAATCTATTTAAATTTTTAAAAACTAACTCAATAACTTAATTCCTTCATGTTGTCCCAACACAAATCACTTGCGTGAAACCCAATATTTTTACAGTATGAACTGTAAAATAAAAATGTGTCGAAAAGTCATGACAGGAAATGTTCATATTTTATTTTAACTTATTTTAATGAGCTATATTTTAGGTATTTTTTATATTATTTAAAGTAATAAAAAAGTTCTATCTAATATATATATATATATATATATATATATATATATATATATATATATATATATATATATATATATATATATATATATATATATATATATATATAAAGCTTCTTATTTAACTCCAAGATTGATGAACAAAATAAATTAATAATAATATTGATGAATAACAATAAAAAAATACACATTTATTAGACTATAATGAAAATATAATCAGCAAGTGGGAAACATAAAATACCGGTTACAATAAGGATTCCATTAGTAAATGTATTTACAAACACGGATAAATGAAGAACAGTACATTTTTTACAGTACAGTATATATTCATCTTTCTTAATGTTAGTTAATGGAAATAATGTTGATCATTGTTAGAACGAGTTAACTCAAAGTGCATTAGTTAATGTTAACTAATTTGAATTTTAATATTGCATTAGTAAATGTTGAACTATGATTCATAAATACTGGCAATACATAAATACAGCCAATACTGCCATTTTTAGATGTTTAGTTCATGTTAGTTGCTAAAATGATCTAATGAAACCGTAATGTAAAGTGTACCAAAAATGACTTTTATAAAGTTATTAGAAAATACAAAGGCAATTTCGCTTCACACCTGCCGATATAAGATATTTAAGTGCCAGGTATGTATTGTATATTTTAATGGCTTATGCTTTATATATTAGTAATATTAGTAAATTACATTATATTAACCTGACTTATATCATCCTGTATGACTAAACATAACATGGGTAAACTATTAGTCAAATGAAAACATACAATTCTCATGACTTATTGATAATACTATTAAAATCTGTCTAAAAAAACCGCTATAGATCCTATATGGATTCAGACTTGCAAAATGGAGTCTCTTCACAGCGTATTTGATGTATAATTTCATCAAACCTACACAGTAGAAAGTGTTCGTAGAAAAACTTTATTTACTTCTTGTTCTCAGGAATTAACCATTTCTGTCATTAGGTTTATCATTTACATTGCAAAGCACACCTTACAATACTGCAAGAACATGATACAAATGTGAAGATAACAATTTACGTCAATATCACTGTAAAAGTAATATTAAAGACATTAAATAATAATAATAATTATGAGAAAGTGTCTTTAGATGCTAACGCAAGCAGCTATTGCAATGATTGCAGTGCCCCCATGCGGTTCAACGGCACTATTGCAGAAAAGCACAGATTTGGTTGAGCCTTATGTGGACCACAAGCACACATTATTGTTTGTGTGTTATAAGGGACAAATTATTGACCAGAAACTAAAAAATAACTACATAAAACAAATCGTATTATTACTATTTACTTTCTTCTAACAATGTGAAGAAAATATGTGAAGGAACAAATAAATCAAATTATTTTTCTTTTTTTCTTATATAGTTTTGATGATGATTTGTTATATTTGGATGATATTTGAATTTTTTTTCCTACCTTAATTTTGCTGCTTTGCAAAATGTAAATAGTTCTCATTGGGCCAGATTATTATTATTATTATTATTATTATTATTATTATTATTATTATTAATTCATTCATTCATTCATTCAGTTTCTTTTCAGCCTAGTCCCTTTATTAATATGGGTTATTATAATTGTTACTACTACTACTACTACTACTACTACTACTACTACTACTACTACTACTAATAATAATAATAATAATAATTATTATTATTATTATTATTATTATTCATTCATTCATTCATTCATTCATTCATTCATTCATTCATTCAGTTTCTTTTCAGCCTAGTCCCTTTCTTAATCTGGGTTATTATTATTATTATTATTATTATTATTATTATTATTATTATTAATAATAACAATAATAATAATAATTATTATTATTATTATTAAACGGTATTATATTAAATGGTATTAATAAAGATTAAGAATGCTGATGTAGCAAGTACATACAAAAAATACTAAATACAAATTAAAGTCCTAAACAAAATGGCTACAACTAAAATTAAAACAGGAGCTAAACTATTAAAGCCTATTGAATAATAGTAAATTAAAACACAGAACGCAACGGGTCATGAACACAATGTGTGGCCAAAACTAAAAGGTGAGGTTAAAGGAGACTTTATGAGAGAAAAATGCAAACGTGTAAAAAAACGGGGGGGTTTAATGTGTGCCCTGGCCCTCGAATGAAAGAGGGCAAAGACGGTTTTAAAGGGATACAAAAAGAAGCAAAAAAGGGCCCTGGGAGAGAAAGAAAGAGCCGTGAGCATAAGTGAGACCGAGCCAGACTGATCAGACTAGTGCTGGCAGTTTCTCTCTCTCTCTTAGGGCCGCGGCAGGTCACTCCACAAAACTGAATGGCTCCCAATTCTTCAGTGGCTCTGCTGATAAACAGATGGCTTCTTTTAATGGGGTGCACTCAACCTGAAAATCTCCCCACCGATCCTGATCTTTCTCTTCCCATGCACTGGGACAGTCATCAGGTGTTTTTTTTTTTTTTTTTTGGAAATGTGTGTGGGTATATGAGTAACTGAACAAAACCCAAAACGGAAATTATATAGTTCTGGTTTCATGAATTCAGCGTAAAATAAAAATATAATAATAATAATAATAATAATAATAATAATAATAATAATAATAATAATAACAACAACAACAACAACAACAACAACAACAACAACAACAACAACAACAACAACAACAACCATAATAATAATAATAATAATAATAATAATAATAATAATAATCATAATAATAATAAATTACGCTAATGAATAAATGAATTTATCAAATATAAATAAAATAAAAATGTAATTAAAAATAAATGAAAAAAAGTTTCATACAGTTAAAGAAATATAGTTTTACAGAAAAATAAATAAATAAATACATACATACATTTATACATAAATAAAAAAACAAGGCTAGTTCTATTTTCTATACATATAGTAAAACCCTTCCCCCTAAACCTAACTCTCACAGGAAACAATCTGCATTTTACATTTATGGGGACATACACAAAAATGTCCCAAGAAGGTCAAAAGGAACTGGTATACTCTCTCTCTCTCTCTTTCACATAAACACACACTCACGCACGCACACACACTTAAAATGTGTTAATTTAACATTTTGTGTATTTGGTGGTTCATTGGTCTTTACTTTTTATTTGACATTATGAATTACATTATGGGACCTTGATCTCTGCTCTGTTGACTTTTGATGTCGAAAACTCAACATTAACAGTGACTTTTAATGATATTTTAGTAGCTTGAAACAAAATTTTGGTTAAGAAATAATTTAAAAACAAGTCATATAACAGAAAAGGGCTGGAAGTTTATTACCAGGCAATGCATACAGTATATAAATTTATATATTTATTTATAACACTAGTAAACAAATAATAATCAATTTTATACTGTACTTTTGGCTATATCTTGATTTATATTTTGTTGTATTTCCTGGTTATATTTATTTTGTGACATAATATTAAGGTTTGTTTCTGTATCTTTGTTTTGAATATAAGTTATATAATTCATAAATGTGTATTTTTTCATTTTTTCTTGTTTTGAGATAATAAGAGATCATGTGATCCGGAAGTGTACAAAAAGGACCAACTTCCCATGATGAACACTGTCTTATGAAGAGCTGTGTGCTTGAAGTGTTACATGCTTTGTGTCAGCCTTTTTTAATTAACTAAACTGGTAGTTTTGGAGCTTTGTGTTGCCGCCTTTTTAATATATAATTTTGCACTTTTTGTGGTTTGGCTGAGGCCTCCACTTAAAGTGATGTGCCTGCTTTTGTACATTTTTTATACAGTATTTAATAACCTGATAACTGATTGTGCTCTTACAGATCAAATTCTTGTCTAAACTACATTTTCTTATTTTTCTAACTATGCTATTACAATTATTTGGAATAAAATATGACTCTTAAGGTACAACAGGTAAAAAGTTGAATTAAAAACAACAGTTTTATTTACTTTCTATGTTGTTGTTTAACTTGCAATTAATGCTAGATTTTTTATTTCTATTCAGTGATTTACAGTGCATCTGGAAATATTCATAGAGCTGCACTTTTTCAACTTTATGTTACAGCCTTATTCCCCAAAATAGATTAAAATAATTTATTTCCTCAAAATTCTACACACAATACCCCATAATGACGATGTGAAAAAAAAAGATTTTGTTGAAATCGTTGTAAATGTACAGTACTAAAAATAAAAACCTGAAAAATCACATGTACATCGCCTTTGCTCAATTCTTTGTTGATGCATCTTTGGCAGCAATTACAACCTCAAGTCTTATTGAATATGATGCCACAAGCTTGGCACACCAGTCTTTGAATTTTTTTCTTATTCCACGTTGCAGTACCTCTCAAGCTCTGTCAGGTTGAATGGAAAGGGACGGTGTACAGCCATTTTCAGATCTCTACAGACATGTTTAATAGGATTTTGGTCTAGGCTCTCTCTGGGCCACTCAAGAACATTCACAGAGTTGTTGGAGTTGTGAAGCCACTCCATTGATATTTTGGTGGTGTGTTTTGGGTCACTGTTCTGCTGGAAGATGAACCGTCGCCCCAGTCTGAGCTCAAGAGCACTCTGAAGTAGGTTTTCATTTATGATGTCTCTGTACATTGCTGCATCTTTCCCTACATCCTGAATAGTCTTCCAGTTCCTGCTGCTGAAAACATCCCCACAGCATGATGCTGCCACTACCATGCTTCACTGTAGGGATGGTATTATCCTGGTGATGAGTGGTGCCTGGTTTTCTCCAAACATAACGCCTGGCATTCACTCTAAAGAGTTAAATTTTAGTCTCATTAGACCAGAGAATTTAGTTTCTTATGGTCTGAGAGTCCTTCAGATGGCAAATTCTAGATGGGGAGTGACTTCCGTCTGGCCACTCTACCATACAGACCTGATTGGTGGATTGCTGCACAGATGGTTGTCCTTCTGTAAGGTTCTCCTCTCTCCTTAGAAGAATGCTGGAGCTCAGACAGCATGACCATTGGATTATTAATCACCTGCCTGATTAGGGAGTCACTAAGGCCAAGGGGGTCACACACCAGTAGCGCCGCTTGGCGACATGTCGTGCAACGCAGAACCATGCATTTCAGAATTCTAAACATAGGTTTCTATCAGGGTACACACATCAGCGCCGCAAGTCGGCAGCTATCCATGGCGCCCAGCCATGACTCAGGACACTGTTCATATATCTAAATAGTTTAATTTTGAATAGCATGCGGATGTGCGCGTCTGGTGTGCGATACTTTCAACTGTCATGTGAGGCCGGTGTCACGGCACTGAGTGACGCATCCAGCTCTAGGAAGAGTCCTGGTGGTTCCAAACGTCTTCCACTTAGATGATGGAGGCCACTGTGGAACTTTCAGAGCAGCAGAAATTTTTCTGTAACCTTCCCCAGCCTTAAACAATCCTGTCTCGGAGGTCTACAATCAATTCCTTTGTCTTCCTGTTTGGCTTGTGCTTTGACATGTGTAATGGAGGCCAGCTAGTGCTGTGCAGGTAAACCTCTAGTGACAGACGCTAGAGGCCATGGTCTTTAGCCTCTTTGTTAGAGCAACCGACTCCCAGCTTGGAGCGGGTTGGGGGGGTGTAGGACCGATGGGGTTACATTGGTACATACATGTCTTTGTTTGCCTGTAAGTTTATCCTTATTAATTAGTATGCTTTATTATTTTTATTCCCTAAACAAGGGGCAGGGGAACAGTATACAGTAACTTACAAAAAATAATTAATTTGTTTAATTAAGTGAATATCACAAAATCAAAAAGCATTACTGACGGATGTAGAGCCACATTTGTGTGAAAAACAGAATGATATTATCATGGTGTCACAACACTACATTAAGTTTTTTTCAAATTTATTACGAAATTGTGTGAAATATTGCAATTTATTTATTTAACTAATTCCCCTATTTTCAGTTTTAACTACACAGAAACGTTTCTCAGTTCGTGCACCTCACTTTTTATATAGCTTTTTTTCATATAGGTTTTCTAAAGGTATATACAGTAATCAAATTCAACACCTATTAAGAGCTTTTTAAATCATCACCATTTTCAATAACATTGGTAATATTTTAACTTACAGTATATTTACTAAACGCTAATTGTAATTTTACCTGACTAATGGTAATGTTATAGTAAAGAAAGCTAAAATGTCGCCCAAATACTGCTATTTTCACAGAGCTGGTTCTTTTTCTATATTTGAGCTTTCAAAGGACACGGCACAAAGAGAGAAGTGTTTACAATTAAATTTTAGTTGTGTTCCAGAGAATTATTTAAAAAAATATATAGCTAGCATTTGACAAAGAAGAGCTTCCAGAATCTCTCCCAGTGCTGGATTCAGCTAAAAACTCCTCAAAGAAGGAGCAGCTTCAAGCATAATAGAAGAAGCTGTGGATTGGAAAGCCACAACCTGTAAGTATTTTTATTTGTTAAACTAATCTATGACATGCATAGTTTCTAGCATTAATAATATGTTGTGGCGAGGACGTGTATGTTGGTACCGCTAACAATTTATCTACAAATTCATATTTATCCACCAAACCACTGTAAACACACACAATCTTCACCAGTACATGCATTGTCTCATATGCGGCCACTTTCTCTGGGTTCTACATCTCAAATAACAAGCTACCCCATGAAAGGTTTATAAGAAAGAGAAATACAAAACTAGTAAAAAAAAAAATAACCAAAATGTAGACTCCAATTTAATACAAGCCAACACATTAACCTGCTCAATCAGAAACCGAACTATCTGAGGTGTATTAAAATCAGAGGCAATGATTGCACTTTCATCATGATCCACACAAGCATTGAACATCCTTAGGGTTGGCAGTTTAAAACAGATTGATTCACTTAAAAATTTGATGTGAAAAATATTTTCTTGCAAAATTATGCTACATACGTGAAGCATACTAAACTAAAACAGTGGTCATACTGCAAATAAATGCTAATTCACTCCTCCAGCAGATGGCGCTTAATAGTACAGCAGGAATAACCTATAGTATCTGGATGCGGCCTTTAGGATGTCAGACACAATGGAGCTGGTGATGTCACTGTGAGGAGTAAGGTTAGGTAAGCCCATTAAAAAGCATTGCATGCAGACCCCTTTCGAAATAACAGTGTTGCTTTTGTTACAGCTGTAAACAAAGCAGCATGATAGCAAATATACCAGGATTTTAGCAATTGCATAAACTACACAGCACCCCAATATTCACAGATTAAATGCAGAAAACAGTACGAAGCTGAATACCTTGGAAAATAGAATTTAAAACATTTGAATACTTTTTAAAGGGGTGGTCCACTATAATATCTTATTTTAAACTTTAGTTGATCTGCAATGGAGCTGTGTGAACATAAACAACATCTCTGAATGTAACATGCTCAAAGTTAAATGCAAAGAGAGATATGGGCTTTTACAAAGTTAGCTTAGCAAGGCCGACAGCGAACAAAGTTTGGGGACTACAAAAAAATACATTTGGGCAAGTGAGATCACAAACGCTTCAGGTTACGCACATTCACCACACGCAGTGAAGAGGCATGGCCAGAGGCGCTGTAATGTTATAGCAGAGAAAGCTAAAATGTCATCCAAATGCTGCTATTTCCACAGAGTATGTTGAGTTTGTTGCAGAGTTGATACGAAGAGAAAAGTGCATACAGTTCAATATTAATTATGTTACAGAGATATAGCTAGCATTTGACAAAGAAGAACTTCCAGAATCTCTCCCAATGCTGGATTTGGCTAAAAACTCCTCAAAGAAGGAGCAGTTTCAAGCATAATAGTAGAAGCTGTGGATTTGAAAGCCACAACCTGTAAGTATTTTTATTTGTTAAAATTGATCTATGACATGCATAGTTTCTAGCGTTAACGATATGTTGTAGTTAGTACATGCTGTTTGGCACCGCTAACAATTTAGCTACAAATTCATATTTATCCATCAAACCACTGTAAACACACACAATCTTCACCAGTACATGCATTGTCTCATATGCGGTCACTTTGCCTTGGTTCTACATCTCAAATAACAAACTCGCAAAAGATATGTGAACACTTCGTTTTATTTACACGTTATTTCGAATATATGTGAAAACCACTGGTCAGATTTTATTTCAGAGAGCAGGCGTGAGGTTCAACTGTGTCCTCGTCATGTTTTGTCTAATTAAGGCTCAAACTGATCCAGCTAACAGCTACTATGACTGACAGTATTTACAGAGCAGAAGCAACGCGCATACTTATAGGAGCGTGATGCTTTTCCTGGTGACGTCGAGCCAATTCAAGGCAAATCACAGCCCATTATGTTGGCTAACCAATCATAGCCTTTTGAGGGCGGGTTTTAGAGGAACAAGGAAATATCTACAGTATGTTGTTTTCATGTTAGCTGAGTAGATGTGCATAATTAAAGTAAGATTAATGAAAAACTAATGTGATTTTTTTTTTTTTTTTACAATTGAAGCATGAGCACACATTGCTTTGCACAACACAACCAAGCCTTAAAAATTCACTCTGGACCACTTATTTAAGGGTGTTAAATTTCTATAAATTGAATGATCAACTTTTATAAATTTACACATAAATTAAATCAACACCCTATTACTGCTCGATTGCAAATAAACAGGCAATCTGACCAAAAAGCCCTTAAATGATAGATGCACCATTGAAAATAAAAAAAAAATTCAACCAAATAGTAAAATAAAATATTGGTGCTATTTATATTTAATACAGGCATTCAATACGACAGTACAACTTAAAACATGGTGATACTATGGTGTATGCTGCAGCCCCTATTATTCATTAAAAATATAGTCTGATGGTAAAAACAGAACTGAAGTGAGTGAATAAATAAAAAGTATTGGAGCAAAGCAAAGAAATCAGACTATAAACGAGCTTTATCCCTCAGCACAAACATTTAGGCAGTCAGTGCGAGGATGGTCTGAATAAGTTGTGAATCTGCCTAAGCATGTAAGTGGCTCTCCTCTGCAATGTCTGTTAAAAGAAGTAATTTGAGGTTGAAGAGGCGTCTGCTCATTAGGACAGGCTTCTCAGGGAGCTGCTCTATAGAGGAATCACGGAGGGCCTCTATGTAATTAGTAGTCTGATGACACTGCTATGACCCCTGACCCCTCGTCACGCTGAGGGAACACCCCGGCAGCTGGTCCTGCACATCCTCACTGATGCTGCTGCTACCTTTTGGGAACTACGTTATTTCCTGACAGAGCTCTGACAGGCTCATACTGGAAATAAGACAAAGCATTATTTTTATTCTTCTTTCTAGCTGCCTTAAGTTATTTAGTTTAGTAATCAAATTAACTTTTCTAGTCCTCTCAACTTACATTAATTAGACTCACAAAACTATGTTAACTTTGTATAGCTAAGCAAACATAAGTTAAATCAACAGGAAGAAAAAAAGTCCTGACTTTTTGTCATTAGTTTAATTATTATTTATTCATATTTTAGTGCACAGACTAAAACAACAAAGAAAAACAACATATTAAAATGTTTTCAAAATGTATCTGATTGAAAACACTGCTGTTTGGGGTGGGGATAATAATAATAAAAAAAATAAATTGTATTATTTATTTATATTTGGTTCTTGCTTTTGTTTATCAGTCATCCTTTACTTATTCCAAACCAAATTGAGTTTCCTACTTCTGTTAAACATAAATGAAAATATAATGTATTGAAGAATAATGGACTGCCATCGACTTCCTTAGTATGTTCTGTTCCTACAATGGATGTCAATGGCTGCTTTTATTTTCATCAAGTTTCATAATATCTTGTTTTGTGTTCAAAAGAAGAAAGAAATTAAAAATAAAGGATATGTTGGACTAGGGCAAAAATATCTAAAATTAACCCTGGTTTTGATCCAATTTGGGATCGCTGTCAACAAGCTCCAACCACACCTTTCATACTTTCGGGCTCTAGTAGCATTATTTGGACGTAACCCTACAAATGTTTCCTTATCATCTACATCTGGGATCAGAAAACTTGTTTCTAGGGGTTCGGTGTCCTGCAAATTTTAGCTCCAACCCTAATCAAACACACCTGAACAAGCCAATCAAGGTCTTAATAGGTATACTTGAAACACCCAGGCAGGTGTGTTGAGGCAAGTTGGAGCTAAACCCTGCAGGGCACCGGACCTCCAGGACCAAGATTGGTGTTCCCTGATCTACATAATCAAATGCACTTGCCTTTTGTTTAGTAATTGCTAAAAGGCTTATAACACTGAACTGGAACAATCCTTCCCCACCTAGTTACGTACATTGGATGCATGATCTGATGCAGTCTATGCAAATAGAAAAGATTAGATATACAGTTTGCGATAATACTGACAATTTTGATACTATTTGGCAACCCTTCCTCTTACACTTTAAAAATAAAAAATAATGAGTAAATAAATATGTGTACATGTATGTGTGTATATGTATGCAAGTATAAAGCTGACCTATTTTCCTTGCCCCTGGCTTAGTTACGAATGGAGAGTTTTTTTTTAAATTAATTTATTATTATTATTATTTTTAATTAATTTATTTTCTACTGCTGAATCCTTTGCATATTTTTATAATTATATTTATATATTTTCTGTATTGTTGTATTTCATTTCTTTTAATGCAAAAATATGTAATTGTATTACTTTATTCAGAGCGAAAGGAAATGTAAGCAAATTGTGTTCTGCTGCTACATTGAAGCAGTTGATGTCTAATGATTCTATGTATCTCATGCTGTGGCTGTCTGACTGATATATTGCAATAAAAATAGAGTTAATGGATATATATAATGGATATGGAATTTAAATTTTAGCATAACATATGCCTTTAATTTTACTTTAAATGTTGGTTGTTATTAAAATATTGTTTAAACGTGAGTGCATGTGTGTGAGTGTGTGTGTTGGGGGCAAGGTAATAAATCAAACTAATAGCAAAATAAAAAAATAAGGTAATATTTGTTTGCTTAAGTTTAATAGGGTTGTTTTATAATAGATGTCATTTAATATTGCTAATTATTTTAGGTATATGAAAGAAAAATTATAATTATATAAAAAATTATAAATTACTAGCAAGCAAAAAGCCAGTTAGAGAAATGTTTACGGGTAATCTTGAGGTTCGTCAACCCAAACACTATTTTGTCAGAGAATTCTGGAAGAAAAATTAAACTGAACTTAAACTTAATGTCTGACATACTGTTAGGGTTTAACAAGAACTCTAAACAAAACACACAACCATCAGACACAAGGTGGCACTATAAGCATGTTTTTCCCAATGTGTCTCGTTCACAGAAACATGCTACTAGCTGACTGAGTCTATCTGCTAAGAAAACGAAAACAAAAAAAAAAAAACATATACAATATAAAATACCATTAAACTTTTACTTAAGCTCTTCTGTACAAATTCTACTGTTATATTATAAAAAAATAACATCTTTTGACATCCATGATAAACCAAATATAACATATAGCTAAAAGGGGTTAATAATTTTGTTATATATATATATATATATATATATATATATATATATATATATATATATATATATATATATATATAAAATATATATCTTCTCTTTTCTTGTCATTTTCTCAGTCCTTTTATTAATCTGGTGTCGCCACAGCAGAATGAACAGCCAACTTATCCAGCACATTGTTACGCAGCGGATGCCCTTCCAGCTGCAACCCATCTCTGGGAAACATCCATACACACATTCACACACACACTCATACACTAAGGACAATTTAGTCTACCCAATTCATCTGTACCTGTGCATCTTTGGACTGTGGGGGAAACCGGAGGACGCGGAGGAAACCCACGCGAACGCAGGGAGAACATGCAAACTCCACTCAGAAACGCCAACTGAGCCGAGGATCTAATCAGCGACCTTCTTGCTGTGAGGCGACAGCACTACCTACTGCGCCACTGCATCGTCCTCATATACATATATATTACAAAATTAACCCTTTAAAGCTACATTTTTTTCGATAGTCTACAGAACAAACCATCGTTATTCAATAACTTGCCTAATCACCCTATATTGCCTATTTAACCTTATTTACCTAGTTAAGTCTTATTAACCTAGTTAGGCCTTTAAATGTCACTTTAAGCTGTAGAGAAGTGCCTCTAGTAAGATCTAGTAATATATTATTTACTGTCATCATGGCTATTAGAAATGAGTTATTAAAACTATTATGTTCGGAAATGTGTTGAAAAAAAACTTCTCTCTGTTAAACAGAAATTGGGGGAAAAATAAACAGGAGGGGCTAATAATTCTAACTTCAACTGTGTGTGTGTGTGTGTGTGTGTGTGTGTGTGTGTGTATATATATATATATATATATATATATATATATATATATATATATATATATATATATATATATATAAAATATTATGAATAAATAAATAAATAAATAAATAAATGTTAAAAAAAATATAGAGAGAGTATATATATATATATATATATATATATATATATATACAGTATAGTTCTGTCGCATCACAGCAAGAAGGTTGCTGGGTCAAGCATCAGTGTTTCTGTGTATATATATATTATCATTATTATTATTATTATTATTAGAGTTATAATTTAAGTCAATGGGGCCAAAACAGCCACCAACAGTAAATTAGGGCGAAAAAAAATTTGATTATTCAAAAATATCAAAGGCAATGTTGTTTCACATGTCCAAGACTTTGATAAAAGGTAAAAAAAAAATAATCCAGTACGCTATTATTTTTTATATTGAAATTTGTGGGGGTTTTTTTTAACCAAATCAGTGATCAGAGTTCAAATCCTGTAATTTTCTAAACAATTTAATAGTTTTGATTGGGACTGAGGTTGTTTAAAAGTGGATGTTTTAAACCCTAACATAACAATAGGGTAGTACATTTGCTCAGAGTGCATCGTTAAGTTTTTCTAAAATTTAAAACATTTTCTCAAAATACATGTCAAAATAAGATTTGTCACAAAAAATCATTTTGCTAGCAGTAACACAAAAAAAAGTTATGGCCAAATGAAGACACAAAATCACCCAGAGTGTATGATGAAAACATCCCCAACAGTACATAATAGTTAAATAATATAGATACAAAATAGCTTTAGATGCCAGTGGTCAGAATATGAGCATCATCAAAAGACATACCCGCTATGCTTCATGTTGGGGGGCTTGTCCATGCGGACCGCCAGTTTGATTTTAAGATCCACGTCTTGGCTGTTCTTGGGCACCACCATTTTGTGCAACTCTGCCGTTTTGGGCCCATTTGTTGTGGGGTGAAGAACCACCTAACCAAGAATGCGAGAAAAAAGGAAAAACAGATTATTAGGAGTAATACACCTGGATGGGCAGCTGGAGAAAGAGATGCAAAGGGATGATGGGAGTTGAGAGAAAAAGGAGGGTTAGACTGACAAAATCATAGAGATGCGCGGTGGAAAGAGGATGGTGGATGTGCAGTCTGTTTGGTGCGAGTCTCTAATGGGAAGACTCCATCTGTTACTGTGGGAGCGGGAGCCCTAATGACTAGAGATTTCCTCGCCTGTAGCTCACTCTCCCCACATACACTTACGAACACATGTGTGTGCGCATCACGGTTCACACGCGCTGTGTGCAGAACATCTGTTCATGCAACATCAGCCTTTAATTGTGCGCATTGTGAAGATGGAACGCATACTCGTGGCTCACCCTGCCCAGCTCTTTGTCCTCCAGTGCCAAGACTCCGGTGCTTTCGGTGAAGAGTTTGACTTTGACCGCTGGCAGGGGGTGTGTGCTGGTGAAATCTCCTTGTGTGCCCCACCTGTAGCAAAAGAAAACAAATCAGCCTTCACAATAGGGGAGGTTATTTTGCATTCCCCACTTCTCTAGACTCACGCCAGCAGAACATTTCCTGTATTGTTTTGATCAAATTATGGTGTAGGTCTTTTTATTTTTTTAATGCAGAGCTTTTTTTGTGATATTAATTTATTACTGATTTTGGCTCAAACTTAATAGCAAAATAAAACTCTTTATATGTTAAAATGATCAAATAATCTACATTTGATTGTGTAAAGTTTGTTTTATCTGACAAAATTTTCAGGAATATTCAAACCAGTGCAATAAGACTGATTCTTGCACATTTTCAAAAACGGTAATGGATAAAATATACAAAATATTCTATTGGCTTTTTAAAATTATGGTCCTTGACATTCAAAAAGATCATAAATGAAGTGCAAACAACATCAGCTCAACAACTCACCACTAAAATATTCTTAACTATGAAACAACCATTTCTGACACAACCAAATACACTAAAACTAATCATAATGTTATTGTCAATACAGCACAGCCTGTCATAAACCGGTCATAAACATGTGTAACAGAGTCCAGAGGTAAAATTCCGTTATGATCCCTGAAAGGAGTCTGGGTTCATTTCTACATTTATGGAGTTTATGACCTCTGGTGCCAGCAAGTCTGTTATTCTGTGACATCTTGTCTACCAAGATGTTGGCCAGAGCTATTATACATGTCTTTTGTTCATTTGTTTGTTAGAATGAATCCAAGCTTTGCATTATGCAATTACCATTACATTAGCTTACTACAAACCTGTGGAAAAGCTATGATCAAAATCAGGGAACATCTTTTTATTGGTTTGGGGCTTGTGGCATCAGTGATCTAATGATTTCTAAATCGGAATAAGACTATAATATGATTCAGATGTTTACATGAGTTGCTTGTTATAGCACATAGATCCAGTAATGTCATTGCATCACCAGCCAATAAATGTTTCCTCTGAAGTTTGTGTCTGTGGTCCTTTAAGATAATCAAAAATTGATTATCTCTTGATCAGAGTATTGTCCTAATCATATTAAAACCAGAGTATTGGTGTCCATGTAAACGTACTCACTGAAAGTGCCAGATGATGTTACAAGCTGTCAAAGACAGTCCATTCCTTACCTTTAAGTTGATTCCATGAGCCCTCACATTTCATAAGTTTGACGTGTTTCCCCCCTTACATGCAACTTTTGTAAAGCATCTGCTGCATGTTGGTAAGTCAGAATCCTTGCTTGTAAAATATAGCCATACTTTAGAATGCCTAGTTTAAGCAAATTAGATGAACACCTGGGCTGAATCACCTGAATCAGACACACCTGGGCTTGCTAATCAAGCTTTTACTAGGCTTTCTAGAAACATCCTTGCAGGTGTGTTGAGGCACGTTGGAGCTAAAATCTACAAGACACTGGCCCTCCAGGACAGAGTTTGGACACCCCTGCACTAGACAAATTAAGAATGCCTTAACTATGTTTTATGTTATTCTAAAGAGTAAAATTGAAATCGATCGAAATTAATGCTCAATTTCAATTATCGAATCAAAAAATAGAATCGTCGATGCTGCCACGCCCCCATGTCACGTCAGCTTGGCTTGCCAAGCGGGTAAAAAAACAGGCTTGTTTAAGTGCTTGTTTAACTGCAGAAGCAGGAGACCAGTCGACAGTACTTAAATCCTCTCCTCTTTCAATGAAGTCGCCGGTGTGTAAGCATTTTGGATTTCCAGTGAGTTATGTTGACAAGGTTCGTGTTGTCGACAAAAAAAACACAGTTTTGCAAGCTCTGCTATGTACGTATTAGGGTTCGTCCGATAGACAACATCGGCATCGCGATCCTCCGCCAGCCCCCGTTGCAAATCCGCTCGCGAAAAGTACACACTCAGGCCCTGTTTACACTGTCTTTGTTTTTAAATGGCATTTTAGAACGACAACGATTTGACATCCACAGTGGCGTGTAGCATTTCTGAGCAGCCCTCCTTCCTCTCTACCTCTGACACACACACACAGACGCACACACACAGCCATGGGCTCGAGACAGCGGGTTCAGGCAGTCAGAGGATCAGTAGACTGCTTCAATCTTTCACTCACTTGTACTTAGTCATTTTAGCGAACACCTCAGATACTGTTGGCTGGTTCCTGTTGGTTGGGCGTCTTTTTTACCGACGCCATTATAACGACACAGATCACTGCCTATTCACGAGTCCCGCAGAAAAAAGTGATTGACAGGTGGTAATTATGTGTGTATCTTGCCTTTATTCATTTACTGTATGATTTGTTTAAGGTAAAACAAAGACCATGCAGGTCAGGTAGTTTAAACGGTAGGCTACAAATAATTAATTGGTCATTAATTAATTAATTATTCATAATCAAAAATCGAATCGAATTGAATCGTGCCTTTAGAATCGAAAATGTAATCGAATCGAGGATTTAGAGGATCGTGACACCCTTACTAAAGAGTGTCATGTCTGGTATCATTCTGTTCCATACATAATCCTACAGCTCATGATCTAGGAGGCCTGGATTCTTTAATACTTATACTTTAATACTTAGAGTTAATGTACCTTCACCTTTTCAGGATGGATCCTAATTATGTATATGAGTGTCCCCGAGACAAAGAATATCTCCTGCTCAAACTTTGCCGTGAAACCCAATGTAGTGTTACACAGTATGTAGACATCAAAAAAGGTAGTGTGCCAGTCACTTTTCATGAAGTTGTGCTGGATTTGGATAGAGCATGTTTCAGGTGTAAGTATCCAAGAAAGGGTTCCCAGGTAGCAAAGAATTTTTGGTTGGAATTAGACCTGATAAATCTGAGCGTTTTCAAGTGGATAACAGAGGGCATATTCATTAACCAGGTTTGAAAAGAAGGAGTTAAAGGAGATTTCCAGTTTTTTAGTATTAGCTGCTATAAGGGCTTGTTGTAGATGTTTTGGAAAAGTGAGGGAGTGTTCTACCAAAAATAGCAAGCTCTGTGTCCAGTTGGAGGGAAATATTATAGGCCTTAGAGTATAAATCAAAAATGTTTGTCCAAAAATTAAACAAAGTTGGGCAAAACAAAAATGCATGACCTGTGGTGTCCTCTGTATTTTGACACTTGTTACACATAGGTCAAATAGAGGGGAAACAATTTGTGTAATTTGGTTTTGGTGTAGTGCAGGCATTTTATAAATTTAAACTATATTAACTGGTGCCTATTCTTTACCGAACAGGACCATACTTCAGTCAGGCACTTATCCCATAGTTCCTCTGATATCCCAGTTCCAAGTTCATCCTCCCAAGCCAGTTTAAACTTCTCATTAGAAGTTGAGGCAAAGGTTTCAAATAACCCAACACAATTTGAAATAAGATGAATGGACTGTGGAGGGTTCAAGAAGACAAAAAAAAAAAAAAAAAAAAAACCTGTTTATCAGATACATTCAAAATTACAAGTTTTAGATTTCACATAGTGCCTTACCTGCAAGTAACGAAAAAAATGTGAATGGCGTAAATTAAACTTTCTTCATTTCGTTTTTAACAGTTTGTCATTTTTAGATGTAAAATTGAAAAACTAAATATAAGAAAATGTTCCTTTTTTCAAATAGCTTTCTTAAATCCTCCCATTTGCCAATGAAAATAAACAATTAAAAAACTTTAATTGACAATCTTATTTTCAAAAGATACCCTGATTTAAAAAAAAGACTCCAAAAAGCAGCACTGAAAATGCATTCATGACCCTAAAAACAAGACTTTCAAACATGGCTCAAAAATAGTCTTAAAACATGACATGAGTCCAACAGAAAGGCTTAAAAAACAAACATTGACTCCTAAAGCAACTGTCAGAGAAGTTGGCAGAGCATGTCCGAGAGTCATCTTCACGTATGGCATGTATGCTAATCCGTATGTGAGTGTGCGCCATGTTATATGTGTTTGTGAGATCAAACCACAACATAAATAAAGACATACTGTGCATCTATAGCTGATTAAACACGCAAAACTGTAATCCAACTAAATTCTCTCAAGCAGGCCAACAGTTGCTCCTGGCAAACTGACTGTAAAAGTCAATTCCTCCCACCTACAGTACAGTTCCTCTGCTTTCAAAAGTAATAAAGCCACCAGACAGTGTTTTAAACATCATATGGCAATCCAAGTGTTTTCCTCTGTAGTATTAGCATTAAAACGAGGCCTGTAATGCAGACAAACTGTACTGTAAATTTACTTGGTTGAACTTTATAATATTGTAAGCGAGATTGGTATATTCATGTACTGATAAAGGAAGCACTTTCCAATATGCTTTACTACAGTGGTGGGCAATCTTTTTAGAATTTTTTTTTCTTTTTTTGCAAACCAAGTGAAAGGCCAGATGTCAAATCCTTCACACAAAAAAAAAAAATAAAAATCGGCAGTATGCATGGAATAAATATCGGACAGAAACATGTCACTATAACACAAAACAGATTTTTTAATAGTTATTAATAAGTCTGATTTACAAGTTAAATTAGTTTGCACTGCTATTTATACTTACTTATCAATCATCATAAAACAATAAAATAATCTCTTATAAAATATAATAATAATAATAATAATAATAATATTTTTTTACAGTGGAGAAAAGATATTGTCTGATAAAAAATATCATATTAACACATCTAATTTGCACTGCTTTTAGAATATACAGATCAATCATCATAAAACTTGATGAAACTACAAATCTTTGATAAAACAACTTTTTAAAGTGGATGTATGCATGGAAAATATATTTTTTGACAAAAATAACACATTTAACAAGCAATTATTATATGATTTGAGTCAAATTTACAACAATCTCATTTAAGCTTGTATTAATATCAAGCGGCAACCTCCCACTCTCCCTCGGGAAGCCAATACAGTAGTAATTGAAACTGCAATTCATCGAAATTCCGTTAGTCATGGCTCCATATAGAGCAAATTTCTATTGAGCCCACTGTTAGAATGGCCAACCTTACAACAGAAAAAAAAGCTGTTTACAGCCTGGTACAAAGAAGGATTTTGTTTCATATAGCTAATATTACTCTTTATGACAACTTTGAGGGGGGTGAATTTTTTATAACTCATCCGTTTCCTTTATATTAGGCTATATTTAGTTTGTATAATTAAGGGCGTGGCTACTTGAGTGACGGCTAGGTCTTGCTGGTCGCCGTCACTTCACTTCAGCTGACTCGGGCAGATTAGCCACTGAACTCTGCAAATTCATTTTTTTTTATGTCGCTTTACACAGTCAGTTGCCTGTTGGACTTATTTCCTGCAATTATCTGATGATATGGGATGCTGTATGCACTTAATTGTGCTCACAAACCACTTAGGTGGCCTCTATTTCCCATGTGAGTAAAGTTCTATACTTATATGCCAGGAAACCTTCATAATGAATGCTCAAATAATGTAGCCCATAGTTTTTAGCAAGCATCATGTGTCGTATTTGTCATATGTCATATAATGTAGGCCAACTATCTAAAAATTATCTTATTTCAAGAAGCATTTTCTAGGCAAGCAAAACATAATGTTTTGTTTTTAGAAATAATATGCCAATATTAGGTGAGTTTTTCCCGTAAAACAAGCAAAGCAATCTGCCAATGGGGTAAGCTAAATAATCTTGTTTTTCCTTTTGTCATATATATTATTTTTCAGAGCAACACAGGCAGAAGTATAAATTCACAGCAATGTGCAAGACATGCACAGTGGTTATAAACCAGGCTTGGGGCCACACTCTGACAGGCAAGTAGAAAGGATGGGCGGCAAGAACTAGCATTAAAGGCACAGACAACAAAAACAGCTACACTGTGTTCTGAACAGAGAATTCCAATATTCTGATAGGTATAATAAATAATCTGATGGGTGTTTTGAGCAGATACTTTACAGACACATTCTGGAGACACAAAAGACTTATCTTAAATCTTGAAAAAGGGGTAAAATAGGCACCCTTTGAATATTATTTATCACTATAAAATGTCAATATAAGTTTTCTTATACACACATGTATTGGAATTGTATGTATATCCGTCTAGAAAGGTGGTCAAAAATTAAAACCAATGCCTTACTTTTTTTTTTCAGTGGATAAGTCATTTATTACAGTAGCTACTTTCTTTGTAACTCATTAAACACAATACTGACTTCAAGACATTGTGTTTGCAGCATCCGTTTAGCATAAATTGCTAAATGGCTTGGCAGATGTGAGTGATCTGAGTCATCTTTCTGTCCAAGGCTTCAAAACATTCTCACTGATTCACATTGTTTAAAGCTTAAAACTGCCTTGGGAAGTAGCATTGTCAGTAGATAGATATTTTGGGATGTCTTTTTTAACTTAAAGTAAAGGCTCGCTGAACCCCCAAAAATAAAGAGTGAAGGATATTTAAGTGAACTGTTTCTAAAGCAACAAAACAGCTCTAAATACTGATAGAAAATACAATCATGCAATACTTAATTTACAGTCAAAATGACTTTCTAGACGGTTGCATTTGTTTGCAACATGTTCATGAATAATTAAGAATAATACTATTCATCTTTAAATGGTCTCAAAGGATTAGAATAGGAGAGTTTCACCTACAAGGTCATTCGTGAGGGAAAACAGTTTAAAAAAAAAAGTAGAGCAGCTGCTTTTAAAGCATACAAACAGCACAGGCCATTTATGAAAATGTTTATTAGATTTCATTGGTAGTTTGCCTGTACAAAACCCATTAAAATACTCATAACTAATATTCAATGCCTCATATTAATGCTTTGCCATCTTCTCTGTAACCACATTTCCTGAAAATTATATCACTGACCAGGTTAAAATGTAATGCCAATTTAATTTGAACATAATACAATCATATCTGTCTCGTATCTAATCAATGCTAAGAATTTTCACAGGTAACAATTACATAAATGGTTAATTAAAAAACTAATAAAAAACTAGGATAATTAGGTTAATTAGGCAAGTCACACTCGTGGCAGTGCAATATGGCTGTATATCGGCACTATTGGGAGGTTGTGTTGTGCCTTAGTGTTCCACCAGTGATACCATATCGGACTGCAACGAGTGTGATATTAAACTTATACAATAGTTTGATGGCATAATCATGTACTGTGCATCCGGTAAGTATTCAGCACTTGACTTTTTCCACTTTTTTATGCTACAGCCCTATTCCAAAATGAATTCCATTCATTTATTTCCTCAAAGTTCTACATAGCATACTCCATAATGACGATGTGAAAAAAAAAAGATTTTTTAAAAATTTTTGCAAATTTATTAAACATAAAAAACCTTAAAAATCACATGCACATAAGTATGCACAGGCTTTGCCGTGAAGCTCTACATTGTGCTCAGGTACATTCTGTTTCCACTGATCATTCTTGAAATGTTTCAGCAGCTTAATTGGAGTTCACTTGTGGTAAATTCAGTTGATTGGACATGATTTGATAAGGCATACACCTGTCTATATAAGGTCCCAGGGTTGACTGTGCATGTCAAAGCAAAAAACAAGCAAGAAGACAAAACTATTGTCTGTAGACCTCAGAGACAAAAATGTATTAAAATTCTCTGGTCTGATGAGACTAAAATTGAACTCTTTGGAGTAAATGCCAGGCGTTATGTTTGGAGAAAACCAGGCACCGCTCATCACCAGGCTAATACCATCCCTACAGTGACGCATGGTGGTGGCAGCATCATGCAGCATCATGCAGTGGGGATTTTCAGCAGCAGGAACTGGAAGATTAGACAGGATATAGGGAAAGATGAATGCAGCAATGTACAGAGACATCCTGAATGAAAACCTGCTTCAGAGTGCTCTTGACTTCAGACTGGGGCGACGGTTCATCTTCCAGCAGGACAATGACAATCACAACAACTCGGTGAATGTCCTTGAGTGGCCCAGCCAGAGCCCAGATCTAAATCCTATTCAACATCTCTGGAGAAATACTTAATGATCATCCAACCTGATTGAGCTTGAGAGGTACCACAAGGAGGAATGGGCAAAAAATCCCAAAGACAGGTGTGCCAAGCTTGTGGCATCATATTCAAAAAGACTTGAGGCTGTAATTGCTGCCAAAGGTCCATCAACAAAGTATTGAGCAAAGGCTGTGAATACTTATGTACATGTGATTTTTTTTAGGTTTTTTATTTGTAATACGTTTGCAACAATTTTTAAAATCTTTTTTCACATTGTCATTATGGAGTATTGTGAGTAGAATTTTGAGGAAATAAATTAATTTAATCCATTTAGGAATAAGGCTGTAACATTAAATAAAAAATGTGAAAAATAGCTATGATTACTTAACGCATGCACTGTATGTTGTCCAATAACCCTGATCAGCTGCAATATTTGTCCAACTGTAGTGAGTTTATTGATCTGCTGTCACTTTCTGGGTGGAGCAATACAGAAGGAGTGAGAAGGCTGGATGAGTTCTGATATCATAGAAAATTACATGGCTATCAGCCAATCAGATTTGAGAAATAGACAGAACTGTTGTATAAATATATAAATATAGACTAGTTTATTAAACACGACAATAAGTCACTTTACTCAAATGGCCTTCATAGTCACCAGATCTTAATAGATCTCAATCTACATTACAGCACCTTATATAGGAGGCTAATACTTCAGGAGGGCTAACAATTCTGACTTCAACTACATCTAACTATTTTCTTATTAGACTTATAAAGCTAGCTAACATTTTAACTGGCATGATTTTACACAATTTTGAGGAATTTAAAGAATGATGTTATCGCCCTTAAACAACAAGGGCACATGCATGAATCTTGGGTTTAGCAGATGTGATTCCTCTGTGCTAATTAACATCACATTGTGAGGTCAAATATGAGAGTTATCGGATTTAACAACATAACACAGACAGGTGATGGTACAGTAAACACACCAAAATCCTCTCACACACACCCCCTGATTCACCTTGATGAGATTAAAAGTGACATTTCAATTTTGACTGTCTGCTGGAGGAGAATGCTGGAGGAGAATGGGGATACTAAAATATGTAGTAAACAAGGGGAAATTCGATGGGTATCTAAGACACTGTACAATACAAGGTTAACATAAGTGCTTTATAGAAGTCATAAACAGGAATCAAATCTTTGAGTACTATTATCTATAATGTGTAAACCCATCCCCCAAAATATGGTGGTTTTTGAGTCAGTTATTCTTTCATCTTATAAATGTGTCAGTAGGATATACAAGTTCACATTTCCAAAAGTTATTTGTGCTATTTTTCTTTGAGATTTATTTATGCAAAGGGAGTCTGACAGCAGCCAGTGCTCTACAAAGAGATCTGATCTTAGATGGAAAGACAGGAAGAAACAAAACAAAGTGAAACAGTAAACCCAGACGAAATGTGGCAAGATCTCCAAGACATTTCTAAAGTGCAAAAGTTGACTTCTGCTGAAAAGGAGATGTGAAAACATTACGCTTTCAATTTGCCAGTTGGAACATTAAGTAAAAACCTAAATGCAGGATTTAGTTAAATTAAACATGATTAATAGCATATCATTTCTGTTATTTGGTGCAACTGAAGCACACCAGAATACATATGTACATCAAACCATTCTGTTTAGATTGAATCCGGCATATGGTACATAAACAGCATTCGCAGTCCCATTATCTTACATCAAACAAAAAGGCCCCTAAAGACTAGCTGTCTTTCACCGAAAGTTGAGAAAGCTCATCTAGGGATTCCTCCTTGTCAGACTGCGCCTATACTGAGAGTCCTGGAAGTAAGATTGATTCACAAGATCTCTAAGAAAAAGAAAGCTGCCTTAAAACCTTGGTCAATGTAGCAATTATATTAAAACTGAAATGGAACTAAACTGAAATAGCAAGAACACCAGAAGTATTTCCTCAAACTAAATCTAAAATAAGGGCAGATTTATTGACTAAATCTTAATTGATGGAAATGATGGACTATCCATGCTTAAAGCAACGCTATTTTTACACACAATCCAAATTCTTTTAGTTGTATCTCATTCAGGTTTTAGTTGGCCTGGGAGTCTGCAAATTCAAGGGCTGTCCAATTGTCTAGATGTATTTGTTTGATTCCTAAAAATTCCAAGAATGTTCGTTTACATGGACAATTATAATCTGATAAGATAAGGCAATTAACCCAATACTCTGATTAAGAGTCTACCATGTAAACAGATTTTTGATTAGCTTAATATGACTAAAGTCGTTATCGGACTAAACAGAAATTGAATTAAGACATGTGGAGTATGCTGATTTTAGTCACATTATTGAAGTGCAGAACAGACATGTAAACTATTTAATCAAACTTTGACCGTTGTGTAGGATTTTAAACACATTTTGTGACAGGATACACGCACGACTGTTTGACACTATTCTCCGCGTCTACCGAGTCAGTGAAGGACCACAGACAAATTGACAAATTAAGACCACATATTAATTTAATAAGGCCCAAGGTGTTTTTTTAAAAGCATTTTTTATTTATGCATGTAAAAATCTTTGCTATTTGGGCTTATTGGGAACTAATTATAATACAAATTTAAGTATCATCTGTTGAAATAATATACTTTTAGAGAAAATTATGTCCATATTTGCATAAAACACTTTTTCATGACTGTTTTTTAATGCATTAATAACACATAAATATTTTTTGAACATGTTTTGACCATCAGAAAGTAAAATCAAATTTTATTTTGCCCATTTTGGACAGTAAAAAATAGTGTTTGGGACATTCCATATGCTGCAAAACAGTTGCAGGGTGGCACTGTTTGTCTATATCTAAATATAAAACGTTCAAAGTATTTAAAATAGCCACTTAAAGGGTCATGACACCCCCTACTTTTGGTTCAGGTCTACCTCAGAACTTTTTCAAAAGATGCATCATAATGGGCGTGGAGCTCTGCAAGCAAAGGGCTGGAGTGGGCATGGCCAGCAGGGGAGAAGAAGGGGAGCAAACAACTGTTGTCAGTTAGCTCACAAAGTGAGACAAACCGTGAGGAGACAGATGATTTTATAGTTTACAAAGTTGAAATGCAAAGAAATAATCAGCAATTTAATGCCCTGCTACATTTGTCATTCAAAATTTTATATACACATAACCACAATTTATATCATTATAAAGATAATCGTGTTCATATAAACACTATAAATGAGGCCTTTTCCCTCAATCCCTGGGTCTGAATCATAGGTCTGAATGCAGACTCCTGAGTGCATCGTGGGGAAAAACATGCAACAAACCACGTGGATCATGAAAACAAACACATACGACCCTTCATGAATAGCTTAATGCTGTGTGCAGTGGGTCCACGTCTCACAGCTTGGCACTGGCAGGTCTGCCTTGGCTTCGGTAACCACGCGCAGTCATGAATAATTAAGAAGCCGGTACTTGGAAAAGAAAACCTTGCTATGAATAATAATGAAAAACCGACGCGTCATCTTTGCACTTGCAGTTTTGCGCTACGTTGCCGATTTTGATCCCGCCCCAAAGACCGGAAGCTGAAATAAGCTGACAAAAGCTCAAAATTATCAATTTTTTCCCCACAATTAAAGCTAACAGGTGCTAACATTGTCTTAACTAATGCTCAACATACACAAATCTGTTAAAATCTCAAAAAAAGTACTGAAGGGTTTCGTGAAAATTTAAGAGCAAAAATGTGCTGTCCACATATGTGGCCACTAAACCCTAGGACAGTGGTCACCAATCTCATTCCTGGAGGTCCGGTGCCCTGTAGGGTTTAGCTCCAACTTGCCTCAACACACCTGCCTGGGTGTTTCAAGTATACCTTGTAAGACGTTGATTAGCTTGTTCAGGTGTGTTTGATTAGGATTGGAGCTAAAATCTGCAGGACACCAGCCCTCCAGGAAAAAGTTTGGCAATCCCTGCCCTAGGGTTTAAGGTCACAACATTACGCAACACGCTGCAGCCAGTGATGACCGGTTCATTTTTCTGTCTCATACATAAAAAGTGCCTTTGTGTAACAGACACATTTGCACTTCAGAGCTGCACAGCTGGCATATTTTCAATGTGTCTGCAGTGTCAAAACATGCCACTACGCTAATGGGGAGCTGATGAGATAAGAGGGATTTCATGCTCAAGGACAGAAGATAAAAGACGAGTGTGAGATGTTCCCAATAGAATTGTAACTCAACATCCTAAAGAAATTAAATAGAGAAGTGACCTTAAAAGGGTAAGGTTTATCCTACAGTTTGCACCCAGTTGTTCAACTTAAGATCATTAAATAAAAATTGCATATAGTCACTATCCATGATTCAGTTTTAGGCCCACTCCAATTTATATTTTATCAACTACATCTTGGCCACATTTTCAGGAAATACCTCAGTTCTTTCAAGTTCCTTCTATCCTTCTTCTTTAACCAAATGCCTAGAATTAAAATGTCTTAGTCTTAGGGCTCTATTTTAATGATCTACTGTAGGACTAGAGTGATCAGACTTGGTCCTGGAGGGCCAGTGTCCTGCAAAGCTTAATTGCAACCCCAATCCGACACACCTGAGCTAGCTAATCAAGCTCTTACTAGATTTTCTAGAAACATCCATGCAGGTGTGTTGAGGCAAGTTGAAGATAAAATCTGCAGGACACTGGCCCTCCAGGAAAGAGTTTGGACACCCCTGATGTAGGCGCAAAGTCTAAGGGTCATGGTGAAAAAGCATTAAGGGCATGTCCGAATCCACTTTTGCTATTTTAAGGATGGGAAAATACACTCTGCGCCATGACACATGGCCTAACAGGGTTTAGCTTATTCTCTTAATGAGTTATGGGTGACTTTTGAGCACATTGTGCATAAAACCAATCATTTTAGTTTCTTAAAATAGCAACGTGCCAACAAAGCACCTTAACACACCTCTATAGACCAACACATCCATAAGTCCAAAGTGCAAAGTGATACAAAAGGAATTGTTATTTTAACAACATGGTGCAACACGTGAAAATTACCGTTGCGCTGGTCTGAAAATATTAATAAATCGAGTCATTATGCCAGCTTTATGTTAGGGCCCTTGTGTTTTAAATAGTGACAAAACTGAAGTCTCTACTGATTGGTAGTAAATCTAAAAGGCAAAATCTCATGATCTCGCTGTAGACATTGACACAATCAAATTTGTCTTTCTCAGTAGGTCAGGACTTAGGGTGTAATTTTGAATGACACATTTTCCTTTGAATCACGTATCAATGATATTACACATAATATAATATTCATCATCTTTATCTTTCCATCACAACTTAAAATAATGCAATTCTAAGGCCCAATCGCTTTAGCCCCTCCCCTTACCGCTACCCCTTGTTTTGCACAGTAACGTAAATGGGTAGGGGTGTTCCAGTTCTCTTTAAGAGGAAGGGGTTGATATTCCTTAAAATGAAGATTTTTCAGGACCACACTCGAAACCAAGGGGTACGACATTTTTCTAAAATACACCATCTATAAAGGCAGCATGGCTGCACATGGAAGTAGATGCACAAACTAGTATTTTTGTCATTATTACAAAAAAAAAAAAAAAAAACAAGCACATGATTTAATACATTCATAACCGCCTTTATGTTTTATCATCATGCCTTTTTAAACGTTAAAATTAATCTAACAATCCATATAAACACCTGTATAGTAGTCCCACAACCTTCTGTCAATCGACGACACTCGAATACCCTGTCAGAAAGGTCTAGTGGCTGGGAATGAGCTTTTTACAGTGTTTGCTATAATGTTAATGTTGTTTTTGGTGTATTTACATAGATGAATATGGCCACGTTATAAATGCAGAGTACAGTTACGATCTTATTGCCACATTATATCATTATGATAACCTGATATATGCCTTCAATGATTTCCTGAAGAAAAATAGCAAAAATTAAAGCAAATGGAAAAAATACAGCAGTCATGATCATCGATCTCATATGAAGCAAGAGATCGCAACCGCATATGATGACGTGTGCACATGTTCTATTGCGATTCTATTTCTTAGGGGTACATTTTGAAGCCCTTCCCCTTCACACTCTTTCATGGGCCAAGGGAAAGAGGTAAAGATACAAAAATAGAATTGGGGTTGGGCCTTAAATCATGCACTGAAAGCCTCTCACATTGACTACTGTAATAATCTTCTCACTGGCCTTTCTTCTAAACATTTCCATAAACTTCAACTGTTTCAAAACTCAGCAGCTTGTGTTCTTATTGGGACTTCATCAATTCAACACATTAGACCATGGTTTGCACTGGCTTCATTTAGGTATAGTATTGATTTTAAAACTCTTCTTCTCACCTTTAAGGCACTTCACGGCCTTGCTCCATCATATTTTATTGACCTTCTCCACATTTTTACTCCGTCTCGCACTTTCAGATCTACTCACACAATTTCACTGCGGCCACCTACGTGTTTAACCACAATGAGAGCTAGATCTTTTAGATCTGTAGCACCTGGTTTATGAAACTCTCTTCCCCCTAACATAAGGTACAGCGATAGCCTCCACACTTCTCATCTTCACAATCTCATCTTAAGACCCACATTTTTACCCAAGCCAACTTATAACAATATTTTTATGGTTGTATTGTTTATTTTTTTGTATTTATGATGTATATTTGCACTGATTTCAGGTGTTATTAATCGTTACAGTTTTTATTTAAATGTATTTTGTAAATGTTGGGTGTCTACAAAGACATAATTATAAATAAATAAATAAATAAATAAATAAATAATTGTTAAAGTTTTTATTTAAAAGTATTTTGTAAATGTTGGATGTCTAAATACATAAATAAAATAAATAAATAAAATAATTAATTAATTAATAAATATTATTATTATTATACATTTGCTCATTGTGTACATGCCAACATGCCAGTATAGAACAGTGTAAAACATGTAAATAAAATACATAATAAAACCTTCTTTTCACAACAGTGACAAATATTGTAGGATCCTTTTATACCATATTATGCTATATAAAGGTTTAAATAATAAATATTCACCATGTAATGCCAACTATTCACTGGAAAGCAGATTTGCATGTTTCCATAATTCAATTACTAACCACCAGAGGGAGCACTTACTAGAATACGCACTGATTGATTCTGCTATTTGGTGTGACCTGTTTTCTATGTCAAAGTAAACAAAAATATAGCAGTTGGCATTGGCCTATAGTTTTAAAAAATTTGTAAGAAATAAAGAAACTCATTACACTACAATCACACTGAATACTAAAGTCACAGTTAGGAGACTTTAAAAAGATTCTGAGAAATGAATTTTCACATTTGTGAGATATGAAACTGTCTATCTTCATGGAGTCTTGTTTTTTGACCTTTATTTTTCATTTGCTGCATAATACTGGATATGATATTGGATTTATGACTCTTCTTGACCTCGCAAGACCACATTTGAGGACTGACCTTTGGATTTGGTAACTTAACCTTCTAGTTTTAATTCAATTTAGAATTTAAGCTTGGTGAGTTTTACTTTCTGTAAAGAAGTGTCTTTTGACTGCCCCTCTACCAAACGGTTGACCATGTTTTTATTGTTTTAAAAAATGACTGTTAAAGTCAGGTCAATGACTATTAAAGTTAAATAACGACTGTTAAAGAAAGACTGTTTTAAATAATGGCTTACACACAGCACTGTAGCTTTACAAAAAAATTAAATCAATCAATAAATAAATCAAACAAACATTGCACTACTTCACTTGATTTGGGTTTTATTGTAAAAAAACAAACAAACAAACAAAAAAACAGGAAAGCGTGTTAAATGAAGATCTGAAATATTTTATGACATACTTCAAAAAAAGGTGATTTAGTATTAAAAATGTTTTATTTTTAATGAATTTTAAATAAATTGGTCTTACACTTCATATTTTCAGATTTTTTCATATTATATGTATTAACCCCGGTACTTTTACAATAAACATAAACACATATCTACCATTTGGTAGAGACTGATAATTTTTAATTTAGGGGATGTATTGAAAAAAAGTGTGTTAACTAGCGGCATTAGGAGGCAAGAAATGCAATCCAAACATTTTTTTTCTTGGTGGGGCAGTTAAAGGGTTATTCTAACCAAGGCTCAATTTATTTCATAAATAAATCTGTATTAATATATTTATTTTAACATTTTCCATTCCTGAATATTAAAACTGGTTTTAAAATCACATTATGCTAATATGCTCAAAAATTAAATAAAATAATTTATAATAATAATAATTAATATATATATATATATATATATATATATATATATATATATATATATATATATATATATATATATATATATATATATATATATTTTTTTTTTTTTTTATTATATTTTTTTATATTTATTTTTTTTTTCTTCCCAATATTAAATCGGATGTGCTGCTTAAAATCACCATGAAATGGAAGAGGTTGTTTTATTTATTTTTTCCTACTTATGTTTTCTTGAAAAAGAAAATAATGTGGATGAGGATTTGATTTTGTCCACTGGGAATTGATTAGATACACTGCTTCTTTGCTAGTGCTGCCATTTCATGAGCAACAGGATGTAAAGATAGCAAACATTATAAAAAAAAAAAAGTTGCTACAAGGAGAAAAAAGTTACCTTCAATGAAGTCAGATGGATTAAAAAAATTATTGTAATTTAATGGTAATGTGACCATATTTTATTGGATGTGACTACCATACTTACTGTGGCCTGGAGGCTTCGGCTTGATCCGTCTGAAGCTTTTCACCTCCCTCCACCTCCATGGTGCAGTACACAATTCGGTTAGGAGCAACGGATTTCAGCCCCTGAACCTCTATGATCACAATCTAAACAAAAAGACCATATAATAAGCATTTCATTATTTTTAGTGCTAGGCAAAAATTACGCACGGTTAATAATATCCAAATTAAAGTTTGTTTGTACACTTTAAGTGTGTGTACTGTGTATCTGAAGAGTTTAGATGAAAAACCCTCCAAATCCATCAGATCTCTCTCTTTTTTTTTTTTTTTTTTGAAAAAGAGCAATTTCTATCAGGCTCTTATTAATTATGTTCAGCAGTTTCCTTGTATAGGTAAAAAAAAAAAAAAGTACATTCTTTAGACAATTCTTTTGTTTTAACAAAGTAGATTTTCTTTTGCATCAAAACCAGCTAAATCCACCTGTGTTTATTTATTTTTTTTAATTGGGCAAAAACCTTTAAATCCATCTATTAGGACAAGACATTGTGATAAGTAAAAAAAATACTCATTTTTTATCTATTGTCATTTCCAATTTTTGCAATTGAGATTTAATGTAAGTTGAACAATGTAAACAATGCAAACATAAAACTTGTTAGATTTCAATAATGTAGTGTGTAATCAAATATGTGTGATAACAGTGCAAAACATTCTGACAAACACTTTTTAAAGTGTGTAAACATTAAAATAAAGTTAATGAAAAACATATTCCCCATGCCAACAAGCTATGTGCAAAATCCAAATACTAATATAAAATAAAAATATTATCAATACAAATAGTTTGGTGGACTGAATAAACAAGTAGAACAGAGCGAAAAATAGTGAAATATGAATATCTGTGCATGGCGACGCAGTGGCGCAGTAGGTAGTGCTGTCGCCTCACAGCAAGAAGGTCGCTGGTTTGAGCCTCGGCTGGGTCAGTTTGCGTTTCTGTGTGGCATGTTCTCCCTGTGTTCACGCGGGTTTCCTCCGGGTGCTCCGGTTTGCCCCACAGTCCAAAGACATGCGGTACAGGTGAATTGGGTAGGCTAAATTGTCCATAGTGTCTGAGTGTAAAAGAGTGTGTGTGTGGATGTTTCCCAGAAATAAAAGACAAAAGCCTTGTCGTCGATCCCCGTTGTAAGAGTAACAAATAATAACTTGACTTCTAGTAGATCATTTGGAAACTTGGCAGAAGGTAGATTTCTCGGATGAATCATCTGTTAAACTGCATCCCAATCATCATTAATACTGCAGAAGACATATTGGAACCCACATGGACCCAAGATTCTCATTGAAATCAGTCAAGTTTGGTGAAGGAAAAATCAAGGTTTGGGGTTGCATTCAGTACGGGGCGTGCAAGAGATCTGCAGAGTGGATGGCAACATCAACAGTTTGAGGTATCAAGACATTTATGATGCCCATTACATAACAAACCAGAGGAGAGGGCAAATTCTTCAGCAGGATAGAACTCTTCATACTTCAGCCTCCAAATCAAAGTTCCTAAAAGCAAAGAAGGTCAAGATGTTCCAGGATTGACCAGCCCAGTCACCAGCCATGAACATTATTCATCATATCTAGGGCAAGATGAAAGAACATAATCTAGATAATAATCTAGATAATCTGTGATACCAAATGATCAACTAGAAGTCAAGTTATTATTTGTTGTTTCTAAAGCTTCGATAGGCGACAAGACTTTGTCACTGTGGTAGATTTAACGGACCATTTGGTAGATTAAGCATTTTGATTGGTTATAATTCCACAGATTTTTGACCAATTTTTAACGGAAGGTAAAACTTAGCAAATGTCTAATTCCATGTTAATAAAATGTTTGAACTAGGTCTGCAATTGGGATACATGTACAAAATGACTGACCAATGTGGAGGTGTCTGTAAGGTGGAATGGTTATTAATCTCTACCTCTAAGGAAAACGACAGCACTACGTCAGACTTGGAGAGAGGCAAGTCGTTCTCATCACCGATGTCCAGGAAGCTGTTCATGGGTGTGAGTTTGGGCTTGACTTTGGGCTTGAAGTCTTTGGCCACAGGCTGGCTCTCCAGATTAGCCATTAGCAGGTTAACGGATGACCTGAGCTCCTCCACATACATCATCTCCATGTCTTTGGAAATAAACTTTGGAAACTTCCTCTCCTATTGGATGCAGAAAAAAAAAAAAAAACAGAAAGAACACTGCAATGATCGCTTGTACCTGTACAGATCATTTGACCTGATGTAACCAATATGACAATTGACCACAAAAAATATATATATATATATTTATTACACACATTTTTTATTTTTAAAAGAAGGCAAAAATTTGCAAAACTTAGTTGAAATTATGTAGGTTCTATGTATATATGTATATATGTATGTATGTATGTATGTGCGTGCGTGTGTGTGTGTATGTATATATATATATATATATATATATATATATATATATATATATATATATATATATATATATATATGGGCTGTAACGATACACGATATAAAATCGAAATCGCGACACTCAGATCTACGATCCTGTGTCGCGGTGTGATAAGGGAGAATCGCGACACACCCCGTGACTACCTTTCCAATAACGTCACGCGTGCCTGCAAAAGTTGAGCTAGTTGAAGAAGAACGTGAGGACACACTTTTTTCCCGCTCGACATTACGAGCACTGCTCCGTTTAAGCCCTCGGAATTAGCGTTTAACCGGGAGAGCTCGCACGGAGATCTTAGTAAGGGACTGTCTGAATGTGTCAGGAATATCAAAAACCAAACCAACTTAACCTCTCTTGACAACCGACAACGGCAGAAACATTGCCAGTGCTGTCAAAGCATTGTTGTTAATGTGGCTGCGCAGAGAGGGATGGGCGTTCACCAGATGCCCCGACTCCTCTGCAGAGGAAACTTTTCTGTAACCGTGCTGTGCGCTTTCTGTTTAAACCTTTGAGAGTTAACGTTACGTGCTGACTGACAGATGATTGAGGCCAGGAAACAGGACGAAGCTTTCAGTTAAGATGAACACAGTTTCTATAGTTATACTTTATTTAGAGATAAAGGTATATGACTCTGGTTATAATCACTCTATCTTGCTGGAAATTTATAGCCGTTTCGCTTTACTTCAGGACGGATGCCACTCTGAAGGTCTAATCGCTGTTTTAAGTTATCCAGAGCTGTATGTATGTACAAATCTTGAATATAACAATAGCATTAAATATTACAATTGTAACAACACAGACAGCAACACTTATGCACAATCGATACCCAGCTTATTCAGTCGTTTCATAAGAGGACCGCGCTTCTTCTCTTCTTTTTTCCTTGTCAACATAAAGGCAGTGAGATGCGCCTTGTTTTCGGCTTATAAAGCATGTATGCACATTAATGCAATAGCATATTTAAACAACAAAACTGTTTACAAAAAGTCTACATATGCATGCGTTGTTGTTGTCTTTTCATCATGCAGCACGCGCACTTGAACCGCGAAGGAGAGAGAGGAAACCATCAGGACATATTCTTTAAAATAATGATTTCTATTAAAATGTAAAAGGTTTTGTTATAATAATAATAACAGCGGGGCATTAAATAAATGCATATTTTTTCC